>NC_134530.1:306966943-307268193 GCF_050624435.1 Tenrec ecaudatus
TTTTGTTTTGTCATAAAATGTATTGGTATAGGAGTTATCACAAGAAAAGAAATATAAATCCCTTCAATACCAAAATATTATCAAGTAAGTAGAGAAAATAGGCCACATAATGACATAATTTGCATATTTTATTACTATATATTTATAAGATTATGACTATATTACATACAATTCACATATTTATCAATTTATATTAAAACACCATAAGGACAAAGTCAAAACTTTTTCATCGAATCAATAAAGAAAAATGTGCCCAAGTTACTATTGAAACTATTTTAATTTTAGCTAACAAAACAAAATCCAATTCCATGTTATGTTTAAAGGGCATAGTAAAAAAAAGCAGAGACATGAAATATAAAATGAAGATCAGACATTTCCCAGGCACATTCAATAAAAATAAAGTAAAACTCATGGTCTTGAGGTTCAACAACAAACATTAAGCCCAATAAGTTTTTTGTTTGTTTGTTTTAAACATTTTATTAGGGGCTCATACAACTCTTATCACAGTCCATACATATACATACATCAATTGTATAAAGCACATCCATACATTCCCCACCCCAATCATTCTTGAAGCATTTGCTCTCCACTTAAGCCCTTTGCATCAGGTCCTCTTTTTTTTCCCCTCCCTCCCCGCTCCCCCTCCCTCATGTGCCCTTTGTAATTTATACATCGTTATTTTGTCATATCTTGCTCCATCCGGAGTCTCCCTTCCCCCCCTTCTCTGCCGTCCCTCTCCCAGGGAGGAGGTTACATGTGGATCCCTGTAATCAGTTCCCCCTTTCCAACCCACTCACCCTACACTCTCCCACCATCGCCCCTCACACCCTTGGTCCTGAAGGTATCATCCACCCTGGATTCCCTGTGCCTCCAGCCCTCATATGTACCAGTGTACAACCTCTGCCCTATCCAGTCCTGCAAGGTAGAATTCGGATCATGGTAGTTGGGGGGAGGAAGCATCCAGGATCTGGGGGAAAGCTGAAGCCCAATAAGTTTTAAAGGGAACTAAGAAAGACTGTTCATGATACTAAAGAGTTAGATGCTGAATGTAGTCCACAGAAATTAACAAGATATTCAAATATTTCAACAAGTTGATGAAACATTGGAAGCATCCACTTGAAAGCAACTACTTGGTCAACATGCTGGAAAATATCTATATCTGTTCCCATTTAAAGAAAGGTGACCTAAATGAGAGGAAATTATTGAACAATATGACTAATAGCACATGCAGGTAATATCTTGTTGAATATAGTTTTATTAACATATGTCACACATATCATACAATTTAATAGTTTAATCATATTGAGAAGAGTTTTGCAATTATCCCCATAATCGATTTAGAACATTTTCTTCTTTTTCAAACTCAGTATTAGCACCACCTGTTTCCCCGACCTCCCCTGCCATGCCCCTAGGTACTTATTAATCCATTTACTTTCTTTATAGATTTATCTATCCTGGATTTCATATAGAGAAAGTAATATGACAGCAACAATGACAAAATAAACACAGACAAAATTAAATGGGATTCACAAGAGCTCAGAAGATGGCTACTGACTAACACATACCAGTGGGACTCCGCAGATGTCAGCCCAGAAGAGTAACTAAGAGGGAAATGCAACAATGGTGGATTACATGGGGAGCATCATAAAGATAAGTAGGCACAGAGTCACAAGAATTTGAGAGGCTGAAGCCTTTTGGCTTACCACAGTGGAGGTCAACTGGGGTTTGACCTTAGCCCCACCACCGTCTGGGATGGTGATGGAAACATTTGGAGTCAGTGCATGGAGCTTTATCTCAACACAGCCAGTGTTTGCCCCCACTTCGGGGCAGGGATTAGACCCTTGCATTCTATGGAAAGAGATTTGGGTTCAACTATATTGTTACTTTTGTTTCCCTCTCTTCTCTCTATCCCCCACAGTCTCAGTGGGCTTAGTATTTTCTTTCTTTTCTTCATTATCCCTTACCTGTCCTCTCACATTACACTGCCCACCTCCAGACCACTCCTCTTAGCCTAGGCCATTTATGCTTGCCCCCCACCCAGTACCACCCTGTGCAGCATAGCCCAAGGCTAGGGAAAGCCTGTCTGACTTCCACCAGGAGGTATTCTGCCCAACGTTTTACCAGGAATTCCTGCCTGTGTGACTGGGGTGTTCTTATTTTCCCTCTGTGAAATTAGCTGTAGGAAATTCAAAGAAGCACTCCTTCACGTCTCCCAGAGAAAACCAGTGCTTTTCAACTCCCTGGAAAATAGCACCTGACTCCGGAAACAGCTATCAGCCCCAACGACCTCACTGAAAATACAGGAGAAAAAAGGCAAAGGCACAAGATGTCCTGAACCTAATGACGTGCATAGAAGAAGCATTGATCTTCCTCAGCAAGAAAATTTTCAGAATGCTGCTAGGAGTCATACAGGTTATGAGTGAAACAATACAGAAAAAAGTCCAAACACCAAAGGGAAAATACAAGAGCTAAGGGAGGAGATAATAAAAACCAATGGCAGACACGGACCTAGAGAATTGACTGGAGGAAGCAGAGAACTGCACTAGTGACTTGGAGGACAGTCACGAAGACTTAACAAACGCGAACAAAAATCTAATAAGAGCATCAGGGAAGGTGAAGCAAACCTAAGATCTATGTCTGATGCTACGAAGAGGAACAACATGAGAAAAATTGGATTAATGCCAGAAGACACAACAGAGAAGTAAGCTGCAACAATAGTGAGAGAATTCTTGGAGGGAAACTTCCCCAGCTTACTAAATGAAAATCAAGCAACCATTCAGGAGGCTGAAAGAATACCAGCTAGACTGAACCCCAAGAAGTCACCAAGGCAAATAATAGTTAAACTATACAACTCTGAGAGAAAGGAGAAATCCATGAGATAAGCTAGGGAAAAATAAGCAATCACATATAAAGGCGTCAATAAGAATATGCTCAGAACTATCAGCAGACACTATGAAGAAGAGAGTGGAGAGTAACATATTCTAAAAATTGAAGGAAAATAACACAAACCCAAGAATACTCTATCCAGCCAAATTATCCATCACGATAAATGGAGAAGTAAGAGTCTTACCAGACAAGGAAAAACTCAAGGAATATGTTAGAAGAAACACAGTCCTAACAAGATCCTTGCCGACCCAGTATGAGCAGAAGAACAACACTCACCAAGCATAAATAAGAGACCGCCACAAAGAACAGCTTCACCTGTAGGGCAACAGACCCCTAAGATAGCATTGGCTTAAGGATGAAAAGAAGTCAAGAATGACACCCCCCCCACACACACACACACGGACAACACACTAAGAAAAGAGGGTAGGAAAACAGCCAACACAAGTGCTATAACATGACATGACAGAGTCCTCATGGAGATAATAACCCAGAATATCAATGGACTGAACTCAGACATTAAAAGACAGGCTAACAGACTGGCTTAAAAAACGCAGCCCCATCAATCTGCTGCCTACAGGAGACACAGCTCAAAGCTACAGACAAAATAGGCTGAGAATAAAGGCTGGAAAATGGTATAGACAAGCAAACATCAATTCCAAAAAAATCAGGGGTTGCAATCCAAATATCGGATAAAATTTACCTCAAAGTGAAAACCATGAAAAGAGATAAGGCAGGACACTATAAAATTCTCAAGGGAACGGTAGACAAAGAACCAGTAAGCGTGTTAAACATATATTGTGCAAATGAGAGACCTGCTAAATACATTGACCAAAAACTCCAAAAGATGAAAAAATAAATCACAGCCGCAACAATTATACAAAAAATTCACCTTCTTTTAAAGCATGCCTGGCACATATTCGAAGATAGACCACATGCTGGGGCATAAGGTGAATCTACATAAATTTAAGCACATTGATATCATACATACCTCTCTCTCGAACCACTGCACAATAAGGCTGGAAATCAACAAAAGATGAAGAAAACAAGAGGATGCAATTGGAGGATGAATAACTCTGTTGCAAAAGGAGTGCATACTGGCACAGATCTGAGTTGAAATTAGGAAATTCTTAGAAACCAACAAAAAATGAGAAAACGTCATACCAAAACTTACAGGACACAGCAAAAGCAGTTATCAGAGAAAGTTCATAGCAATACATGCACACCTGGAAAAGGAAGAGAGCCTCATGATTGATATACTGGCACAAAATTTGCAACAACTAGAGCAGAATCAGCAGGGCAATCCCACTAATAGAAAAATAAAAGAAAAAAATAAAAATCAGGGCTGAGATTCAGGAGAGGGAACATAAAAAACTATGGAAAACAAATGCTGCAAAAAGCTTTGAAAAGATAACCACAATCGACAGACTGGTGGCAAACCTAAGCAAAGAAAGGAGGGAACAAATTTCAATAGCAAGAATGAGGGATGAAAGAGATGACATTGCAACAGACCCTAATGAAATCAAAAGGATAACTACACAGTACTATGAAGGATTGTATGCTAATGAATTCAACATCTTGGAAGATATGGACAAATTCTAGGATAATAATCCCTCACTAGACTATTCCTAAAGGACATCCAGAATCTCAACAGACAAATAGCAATAGAGGAAATAGATAATGTTATCAAGGGATTGCCAACCAAAATTTCCCCTCGAGCAGCAAACATTCAGGGATTAATGAACTCCAATCCTACACCTTCAAGCCTTTAACACTCTGGACGCTATATCTTTTGTTAGCTGGGAACCATCAGCTTTCTTCACACATTTGCTTATGCACCCATTTGTCTTTAGCAACCATGTTGGGAAGGTGAGCATCCTGGAATGCCAGTTTAATAGAAGAAAGTGTTCTTGCATTGAGGGAATACTTGAGTGGAGGTCCAATGTTCATCTGCACCCCTATTTGTTGCCATCATAATTTTCTTTTTCTTTCTTTCTTTTTGCCTTCATCATTTTCAAAACATTTTCTTTCTGCTTGAGGCCTTGTTATCAGCTCATTTTTTCTGGTCCCTCTCCCACATTCACTCCCTCATGAACCCTTGATAATTTATACATTGTTGTTATTTTTTCATGTCTTACACTGACTGATGTTTCCCTTTGCCCACGTTTCTTTTGTCCATCTCCCTGGTAGGGAGTTATATGAAGATCATTGTGACGGGTTTCCCCTTTCTCTCCACACCTTTTCCTTCCCTTCCTGATATCGCTACTCTCAATATTGGTCCTGGGGGGTTTATGTGTCCTGGATTCCATGTGTTCCCTACTCTTACCTGTACCTGTGTACATGCTCTGGTCTGGCCAGATTTGTAAGGTAATATTGGGCACCCCTGACCTTTAATGGATAAGAATAACCTCCTTTCTGCCCTTGAGAGGGATAGAGACTATGAATCTCCATAGCTTTAGTATGAAGTAAATATGGGCTAGGCCCTCCTCATCTGCCACCAGCTGGCGGTATTCTCTAATAAAACTTTGCTTGCTTGGAAACTGTGTTTCTCTTGTTCATTCTTGGTCAATAGAATGCAAGAGTCTTCCTTGAAAGGGTTGCTTGGGGGACATCGCTACTTGTGGTGACAGGATCACCTGAGTCTTTGTGTTCAGTCTCCTTTGGTCAAATGTGGTCTTGTATATTATCACATTATGTATTCTGTGTTAGGACAAGTTAACTAGAAAACAAACCCAAGGACCCTTGTATGTGTAAGAGAGAGTTTTATATCAAGAAGTAATTATGTATCAATAAAATATGCCATCCCAATCCAGATCAAGCCTTAAGTTTGATACTAGTCCATAAATCCCTCTTAGGACTCCCACAGTCACAAGTAATGATGCTGATGCAGGAAGATCACAGGCCAGTGGGCACAATTCTTGTGGCTCCAATGACAGTGGAAGCACCTCAACTTTGGCACAGGTCTCCACGTGGTTCCTCCAGATCACCAAGTGTCTTAATAGCAAGAAAGTGAAGCAGAGAGAGAATGTAGCCACCTCTAGGAAGAAACAGAGGAAGTTCCCAGAATGCCCATGAGAAGGTTATGCCCACAAGGAGGCATCATCAGACTGTGACCTGATAGACAGACTAGACTCCACCCCTCCATTTACTTATCAAGTTGACATGAAATTATGTAACTACCACATACACCATGACACAAAATGGTTTTTCAAGCTCTGTTTGTTCCCATTACCACCCTCCACTTATATAATCTCTCTTTGTTACCAGGTACTGGATTCTATTCAGACAATTCCTTTTTATTATTCACATTATTATTCCTTTTTTATTCCTATTGTATTATTATTATTTTATTCCTATTTTATTACGCCTATTATTATTATTTTAAGGTATAATATGAGAGTCCTGGCTAGCTGAGACTGATAATTTCCTGTGGAGGACCCGCTTCCTGCTATGAAGTTTTGGTTTATGCAAATTCTGTAGACATTGAGTGAAACCATGTCAGTTATTCCAGGATACATGGTAATCAACCTGATTATTAGAGATTAACATGGAAGAAGGTTGTAAGTACAGTTATATTTGGATATTTTAAATAATTAAAAGTCAACCTTATGTAAATAGAAAAAAGTTACCTGCTTTGTTGAAGAGAAATATGAAATTTTTTAAATGGTAACCTTAGTTTAAAAATTATATAACAACTTAGTCATTTAAAAAGTAGTTGTTATTGTTAAGATACACAGCAAAACATACATCAATTCAATTGTTTCAGCATGTACAATTCAGTGGCATCCATTATAACCTATCAGTTGTGAAACTGTTTTCACCTCCTTGTCTGGGTTGTTCCTTCCCCATGTTACTGGCCCTAAATTCCTCATTCAATCTCTTGAGTTTCTTTGTCACTTGCTCTATAGAGAGTTCTTAACTCGGTGTAATTATCAAGGCTGGAAGATTTTATCAGTTAAGCTAAACTCCCTTTGTGTTTTAAGAAGATCTCCTGGGACATTTTTGGTTTAAGTTATAAAGATAATAATTTCATGGTACTGTACATACTCAAGTATAAGACGACCTGAATATCCGCCGAGGCACCTAGTTTTGCCATAAATACTACATTAGCAATGTGTTGAAAAACTCGACTTATACTCTAGTATATGCGGTAATAGTTTCAAGGGTTTATCCCAACTCCTTTTAGCTTTAGAACATCTGGAATCTGTGAGCACTTGAGATTATGTTCTTTTCTACCCTTTTGATGAGGATTCCTCTGTGGAATCTTTAAATAAAATGTCCAATAATGGTTGCTGGTGACCTTCTGGGCTCATGGCAAAACAAGCAGTTGCTCATGAAGGTAAATAGTCACACATCCATATCCTCCTCCTATTTCATTTTTTTTCTTTTGCTCCAGGCAAATACAGAGAAAAGTATGCCTTAGATGGCTGATTACAAGATTTCCTGTCTGCAAGCCCTACACAGCGATCTAGGCGGTAGATTAGAAGCACTAAACACATTACACATATTAGACCAATTAGCTAGAATGTCTCATAAAAACATACCTCCAAACCTCTAAAAAAAGGAATCAAATAACATGAGATGTTTGCTTGTTTATAGAAACTACTATTTATTTATGTACTTATCTATCTTTCCATCTATCTATTTATTTAATTGTAAATATATTTATCGCACAACCTTAACAAGGTCAACTTTCACAAGTTCAACTTTTTAAAAGTGTACAACTTATCGACAGCAATTACAATAATGAGTTATGTTGCCTTACACTTAATGCATTTACTTTTTCTGTTAACACCTCCTTTCTCCCTTTCCTGCCCCTGGCAACCACTAATAAACTTTGGTCACTATACATTTGCCTTCTGTTATATTTTTATATAAATGAAGTAATATAGTATTTACCCTTCTGTGACTGACTTATTTCATTCAATATGATGTCTTTAAGCTCCATTCAAGTTTCAGTATCAGAAGCATCAGTATCTTCTACTGGTTGAGTAGTATCCTGCTGTGTGTCTGTACCACGCTTTTTGTTTATGCATTCATGTGTGGACAGTTGTGTTAAGTCGTCTCACCCCTGGGTTATTAGGGGTAGTGGAATTGCTGGGTCACCTGGCAGTTCTATTTTCAGTTCTTTGGGAAGCACTACATTATTTTACACAATGGACATATTATTTTACTTTCCCACCAGCAATGGATTGCCTTCACATTTTGACATGTCCATTTTAACATTTGTTATTTTCCATTTTCTCTTTTGGGGTCTTAGCTAGCTTTTTATTGTTGTTACTAGGTGTAGTTGAGCAGCTTTGTGTACAACAGAAGAAAACAGAGCCAGGCCCTGCATCATCCTGCCAACATTCTGTTGATGAAGCCCATCATTGAAGCCAACCCGTCAGTCATTTTCTCTTTTCACCATCATAGTGGGAGTGGGATTGTGTCTCATTGAGGTTTTGATTTGTGTCTCTCTATGGCTAAAGGCAATGAGCCTCTTTTCATGTTTTGTGGCCACTTGAATACCCTTTTTAGTAAAATGCCTATCTATATATTTTGTCCATTTTATGATTGAGTGATTCATCTTTTTGTTGTTGAGTTGTTGAAGTTTTATATGTAATTTAGTTATTGGATTTTTATCAGGTATTTGGTTTCCAAAGGCTTTCTCTCCGTGGTTCTTAATCTGATAGCACCACGAAAGCCTATTAGTTTGGGAAACCCTCCTTGCATTTGGAGTAGAGTTGTCATCAGTCCCATTAACATACAAGGCCCCCCTATGAAAAACTGCTAGACAAATGGTGGAACTAGCTTTAGTAAACAGAAAACGTAGTTGATTTCTTGGAATACCTATTGAAAGTTTAAAAAATAGTAAAACAAAAACAACTTGGTCCAAATGTCTTGAACAACTGATGGATTATCCTCTTGACCTTGAATAGAAAAATTGGATGACAGTAACTTCAAAGTGGAGAAAGCATGATAGGGGGTTGTTCATCTCCATGCCTAGGGGTCCCCTACAGGAAGTTCAAAGCCTACAAAGGTTAAAGGACATGCACGGATTCAGACCTCGAATCGGCGGGGGGAGGGGGGGGGAGAGGGGGGGCGAGGGTTGACAAACCTAGGTGGGCATTACACCTGGATGGGCCGCAGTCTAGGTCAGTTTGGCTTAATTCAGCCAATGGCATCAAAAAATACCGTTGACCATGCCTCCCAGCAGAAGGCTCCAAAAGGTTGGAGCTTTGAGACCACTGCCCTCTTTTCCATCTGCTCCTCTGTTGTCCTTGGAGGCCTGGCTGAAGTCCCGCATAGCTGGGCCTCGGTCCCTCTCTCTGGCCGCAGGCCACCATGTGGGTGTGCTGTGCAATGAGGTATTCAGTTTAAACCCACTTGAATCACAAACTAGGCTTCAGCTTAAATTCGTTCTCATGTAAAGCCAAGGACCAAGGTATTTACAACCTGAGAAATCTAACCAAAGTAAAGAAATTATAAAATGAGCACCACAGACATCCTTCAAAAGATATTGATTTTTAAAAAGACTCTTGATAGAGAATGAAAGTGGAAAGTAAATTATTTGAAGAATACCAAATAATTGATTTTCTTGAAGACCACATGAAAATTATTCGGAATGGTCAAACATTCTGACCAGTCAGAAATTCAGTTTGAGAGTGATGTTTGAAGTCTTTCCTGGTGTGTTCAATTTTAACAAGTATTGAGAAAATAGGCTCAATATGTAGGATATTTAAAAGTAATTACATTGTTAATGATAGTAACTTTTTGAAAGTTGATGCAAAGTTCAAACATGAACATGAAGTGATAGCCATATACAGAAGCAAGTCAAAAATATAAAAGAAAGATTGCGACTGATTGTTCCTCTAAGAGATGTTTTTCACAAACAACCCTTCATAATGATCGATTTTCAGTTCAGTTTGGTGAAAAATCCTCAATGATTTAACATTATCTTTAAGACTTGGAACAGCATATTTTCCCCTGTAATAGATATGATAGTAAATATTTTAAGCATCGTGGGCCAGGAGGTAAAATTGTGAATTATGAAAGCACTTATATACCAGAAATTTCTATTAGCTAAAAACTAACCATGACAGATGCTATCAAGGAAGCACAATAAGAACAACATCAACTCAAACTGTGCTACAGCCACTTTGGCAGTCAGACTCTTAAAAACCTGCTCACCCTTCTAAAATGTGATCTCGACTTTCCACATGACCCTGCCGTCATATTTCACAGCTCAATTCTCAGTCAAATGGTGCCCAGGCCTGTGTATATTCACTAGGGAGGCCCACCCTCTGTAAAACAAGTAACCACACAAAATCAACAAGGTGCAATTAGAAGGCAGGAGGTGGAATTCAGAAGACAGGGATGGATAAGAAAAGTCTGAATGAAAACAGTGAAGCCTGGAAGGGAATGGGAAGAGCACTGTTACATTGTGGGTCCTGCTGTGACACGGTGAGCCTCGCAAATGATGCAAACCAAACACAGTGTTTGATTTGTTAAATGGGAAATTGACTTGCTCTAGAAACCTTCATGAAAAACATAAGAAAAGCTTTAAAATAAGTAAGTAAATAAATAAAGCTGGGCTCACTGGGGGATATTGTGTATTTTATAGAAAAATGAAAAAAAAAGACATGTCTTAGGCAAACACTTAATTTTAACATTCTTGCATGATTATTTTTTGATAAAAAGGTACATACAATGTCTACTGAGATGAGGCAATTAATTATGTGTGAGGGTAAAATTTCTGAAAATAAGTTTAACATACTTTATTTTGTATACATAGGATATGTAATTCAAGAAATTTAGCACTGACTTATGAAAGACTAGGGAAGTTTCAATATCATAACTGTAGAAATGTATTTAAATAATTAAATGACAGATGATTCATAATGTGACATAATAAATATGTGAAAGGAAATAAAATAAAGATAATACTAATTCTAAAAAGACAATTATTCACACATTTAAAATATAAATATACATATTCTTCTTAAATAAGAATTAGAATGCTTTTTTAGAAGCAATAGCATCTGTGATAGGTTGGTTCATTGTGCCCACCTGGCCAATGAACACATGTGGGATTAATTGAAGGAAGGAGAGATAAATGGCTCGGTGAACCTCGCCTTTCTTGTCTCTTGCACTTTGATGATCAGATCAGCTGCCATAGTTTGTTCTCTACCTCAATTTCCAAGCTACACTATCTGTGGGACACCCAACCCATGGACTGTGTTGCTGTAGCTTGAAGTTCCTTCAAGTCCTGCTTTGCCATGCTACTGGAATATACATCGCTTGTGCTAGGGACTGTTGGACCCTGTCATATGGCTGTCTGTTGGTGACCTGCCTTGCTGTTTGATGCCTGGGGCCCGATAGCCTGAATTGCTCTACAGAGGACTCAGCTGTCTGCTTCCTTGCCTGGCACCAGCGGTCCTCAAGACTTTAAGGACTGTCAGTGTATTAGCTGCCTCACAGAAGTGAGTTGCACTGAGCCATTTGTACCGCTCTATAGATTAATTAGTTGTTTATTTCATATGTTATGTATCTACCTATCTATGTGAGTCAGCCCTTCTCCACCTGTGGATCGCAATCCCTTTGGGGGTTGAACGACCTTTTCATAGGGTGACCTGATGCATAACTGTAGCAAAATTACAGTTATGAAGTAGCAATGAAAATAATGTTATGGTTGTGGAGGGGGGGGGGTTACCACGACATGAGGAACTATACTAAATGGTTGCAGCATTTGGAAGGTTGAAAACCACTGTTATAAATATATATAAAATCATGAGTGTCCTGGTTTTGTTTCTCCAGAGATCCTTGTCTAACATAGCATCTATATAAATTTTGGGTGATAAATTTATGAACATTAGCTTAAATAATTGAAGTGATATTATAAATCCTATAATCAACTCCACAAAGCAACGGTTACTATGGCTCAAATATATTTTAATATATTTTCACAGAATGGTCATGTTGATGTATACCTGCTAAGTATCATCCTGCCTGAAAACATCATCAAGAATACTAGAAACATGACACAGTTTGAAAGAGAAACAGTTAACACAAAATTGGGGGATTAGGAAACAAGAATGTATTATTAGAGGAATTTTGAATAAGCCTACCCTCCTTAATTATTAAATGATTTCCTTTGATGTCTCCCATCTTTTACTTGGAAGTGAAAATCCTCCTCATCAGGTGAACCAATGCCCCTTTCACATCCTTATTCCTAAGGGTGTAGATGAAGGGGTTGAGTGTAGGTGTCACCACCCCATAGAAGAGGGCCATGAACTTGGGCTGGTCTCTTGTGATGGAGGAGGGAGGCTGAAGGTACATACTAATGGCTGGGCCATAAAATAAGAAAACTACAAGGAGATGGGAAGAACATGTCCCAAAGGCCTTTTTCCTTCCCTCAGATTTCATCTTCAACACAGCATTTCCAATACAAGCATAAGAAGCAAGAATTAAGCTGAGTGGAACAGCTAACATAAAAATGCACACCACAGAGAGTGTGAGTTCATTAGCACTCTTTTCTCCACAGGCAGACTTTATCAGAACAGGAATCTCACACAACAAGTGATCCAGTGTGTTAAGACCACAAAGTGGCAACTGTAATGTAACAGTGGCCTCTGAGACAGCATAGGTCATTCCACTCAACCACACAATGGATACTAATAGGATACAGATTTGCTGGTTCATGATGAGGCTGTAGTGGAGGGGCCTGCAGATGGCCACATAGCGATCAAAAGACATGAGAGCCAAGAGCAGACATTCTGTACCACCCATCGTGTGGAAGAAATACAGCTGAACCACACAGCCCATGTAGCTGATTGTCTTCTTAGCGCTTCCCAGGTTCACCAGCATCTGAGGAACAATGCTTGTGGTGTAACACATGTCCAGAAAGGAGAGGTTCATGAGGAAGAAATACATGGGGCTGTGGAGCCTGGAATCTAACTTGGACACCAGAATGATGGCGATGTTTCCCAGCATGGCCATAGGGTATGTTATCAGAAGAACAACAAAGAGAGGAAGCTCCAGCCAAGGATGGTCAGCAAAGCCTAGTAGAAGGAATTCTTCAGGGTGGCTTTCGTTAATTAGTGCCATTATCTTCAGTTTATTTCCTCTTCTTTGAGATGGCAAGAAGATAGGAACAGTGATGAACAAGCACAAGACAGGATTCTGCAGTGTCCATCCATTCATAGAAGATGAAGTGCAGCCACTGAAGTGGAAATGCTAGGGAGCTATCATAGGGATAAAAGGGTTGTCCCTCCTATGCCTGCAAGGAGTTTGGAAAGAAATCAGGCAACCAGTGAACACTGATGAAGACCCCACACTGAGCATGCACACCCTCAAGTCCCTGAGCCAGGTGAGAGGTGCACCTGGGTGCCCAAACTAGGCCCAGATTTATGACATCACATAGATCAGCCCAACTCAGCCAATGGGGTCAACCAAGATCATCAACTAAGCCTCCTCAGAAAGAGGTTTGAAATTTCCTGGCAGTGGGAATGCCTTGTTCTCTTACCCTACTCCTGGTCAGCGGCAGGTGGAGGGTGAGGGTCTCTTTTCCCTGTGAAGGTAGACAAGCACCTGCTCAGGGCCTGCTCGGGTCCCACAGCCTCTTGGCCCAACATGATCTCAGCCTGTAGTGTTCTTGGACTTCAGGCCTCCTGGCATCTCCCCACCAGTTCTGCATGTTGTCTTCTCCAAGTGGTTGTTTGTGCCCAGTTGTGAACCCCAGCTTCCATGCGGCTTGGCATGCTTTCCAGAAATAGTGTGTACCCTTTTGAGACTGTAAAATCTAAAACTGGTTCTGTCCTTAATAAAAACTCACATGGATTACAAAACATGATTCAATGTGAATTCTTTCAGTATGTAAAGTAAAGGATTGAGGCACAACCTATTCCAGAAACTTAACAGAAACACATAAATAATTTGGAGCTAGCTGACCTAACTTCCTGTTGTGACTCAGTGAATAAAAGGCTGTCACATTAAATGTAATTGTGCTGAACCTGGGTGTTTTCTTTTCTAAAATTCCCATATTATGTCCTTGTGTTGTGCTGAAGATCGTGAGGAATACAGGAATGCATTTGGGGAACTCAAAAGCAATGGTTTTTGAATTGTGGTATGAATATCACCTAAGAAACTGTTGAAATTGACCTTTTTGCATATATGTATAAGTTTAGTGTTAAGGTAGCAGAAGGACATTGGGCCTCCACTCAAGGACTCCCTCAATGCAAGAACACTTTGTTCTTTTAAACTGGGATTCCACAATGCTAACCTTCTCAACACAATCACTGAAGACAAAGCAGGTGCATAAGCAAATATGGTGATGACAGCTGATGGTGTCCAGCTAACAAAAGATATAGCATCTGGGGTCTTAAAGGCTTGAAGGTAAATAAGTGGCCATCTAACTCAGAAGCAACAAAGCCCACATGGATGAAGCACACCAACCTGTGTGATCATGAGGTGTCGACGGGATCAAAAACCAAAATATCAGGCATCAAAAAACAAAATAACATATCATTGTTAATGAGGGGGAATGTGGGGTGGAAACTCAAAGCCCATCTGTAGTCAGCTGGACTTCCCCTTACGGAAGGGTTGTGGGGAGGAGATGAGCCAGTTAGGGTGCAATGAAGCAAAGGTGAAACATACAACTTTCTTCTAGTTCCTAAATGCTTCCTTCTATCATGATCCAAAATCTACATTATAAATCTGGCTAGACCAGAAGATGTACACTGGTATAAATAGGAAATGGAAACACAGAGAATCCAGGATGGATGATCCATGGAGGACCAGTGGTGATAATGGCGATACCAGGAGGGTGGAGGGTGGGTGGGGTGAAAAGGGGGAACAAATTACAGGGATCTACATATAACCTCCTCCCTGGGGGACAGACAACAGAAAAGTGGGTGAAGGGAGACATCGGACAGTGTAAGACATGACAAAATAATAATAATTTATAAATTATCAAGAGTTCACGAGGGAGGGAGGAGTGGGGAAGAAGGGGAAAAGATGAGGAGCTGATGCCAGGGGCTTAAGTTGAGAGCAAATGTTTTGAGATTGATGAGGACAATGAATGTACAAATGTGTTTTACACAATTGATGTATGTATGGACTGTGATAAGAGTTATATGAGCCCCCAATAAAATGATTAAAAAAATTTTACAACTAAAACAAAAAAGAACAAAGGAACTGTTAAAATGCAGGATTTTTTGGTCTTACATTCATATGTCTTTGACTGTGTCACAGGACCCTGGAATTACAGGGCTCATTTACAGAAACACTGCTGCAAAGCAGTTTCAAAAAGAGCAAAGGTGGTCCTCTGCTATCGTGAATGATACAGTAGTTATCTAGACCAGGAAGTCCATGACCAAAACACTGCTGCAAAGCAGTTTCAAAAAGAGCAAAGGTGGTCCTCTGCTATCATGAATGATACAGTAGTTATCTAGACCAGGAAGTCCATGACCAACCGACTTCTCCGGTGAAAACAAATGGTCACAGATGTCTTTCACCTTGGGGATTCATGAAAAACTTGCTAAAGTGTACCAGACCACACCAGATGACATTTCTGTATTTGGATTTAGAACCACTTTTGGTAGTGACTAGACTACTGGCTTCCCTTGGATCCCCCAAGGGAGCACTTCAGGCCAGGAGGTGCAGCACCTGTACAGTCTTAAAGGCCAGTGATTAGACCCAGGATTTTTGTATATTTCTTCTCTCTTTTTTAAAAAAATATTTTTTATTTATTTACTATTATCATTTAAAAAAAATCAGTTTGGGCTGTCATAGTCCCAGTACCTGCCTATATAGGATAGGCACAGGAGGTATGCCCGAGGTGAGAGCAGGAAGAACAACAGTCCTAGGGAGACCTTGGAGGTGAGGGTGATGGGGAAAGTGAGCGATGCGCAGGCTGCGCCATGGACAGGGGAACAACAAGGGTGTTGGAGTCAATAACAAGGAGGAGATAGGGATCCGAGGCCAGGTGTGTGTGTGTGTGTGTGTGTGTGTGTGTGTGCGAGCAACAGCAAACTAGTTAAGAGGAGGTACCAAATAAGGGGAAAGTGACAGTGGGGCAGGAGGAGTGTTAAAGAAAACAGAAGGAATGACCAAGGAAGCAAAGCAATGGATAGAGGTATAAACATAGCAGTGTACATATGTAAATACATTAATCCACAAAAATAGAGGTGTTGGCCAAGGTATATATATTTATACAGCAATACACTGAGGTAGGGGATGGACTTTGGGCCTCTGCTCATACCCTCCCCTCAATATAAGAATATTTTGTTCTAACCAGTCGGTAGTCTGGGTGCATAAGCAAATGTGGTAAAGAAGGCAGATGGTGCCCAGCTATTAAAAGATATAGCGTCTGGGGTCTTAAAGGCTTGAAAGTTAACACAAGCTGCCATTCAGCAGAGAAGCAAAAAGTCCACATGGAAGAAGCACACCGCTGGTGTGATCATGAGGACTCAAAGGGTCTGGGTAATAGGCATCAGAAGACACTTAACAAACAAAAACATATTATTGAGATGAGGGGGGCTAGAGTGGAGATCCAAAGCCCATCTGTAGATAATGGAACAATCTCCCCACAGAGGAGCCACAGGAAAGGGATGAGTCACCAGGTACAGTAAAGCACCAATGAAACCCACTGTATTCCTCTGGTTCCTTGAGGCTCCCTCACCCCAGCTACCATGACCCCAGTGCTGCTTCTCAATTCAGACTAGACCAGAACATGTACACAGATATAGAAATGAATGAGAGCTCATGACGCACAGAATCCAGGAACAGGAGTGGGAATAAGGATACCAGAAGGGTACGGTGAAGAGAGGGAAGAGAGAAAGGGGGAACAGATCACAGTGATCGACTCATATGCTCTACAGGTGGAAAGAAAACATGGGGGAAGGGAAACAGCGGTCGGTGTGAGATGAATAACATTGTATAATCTGTCAGGGGGTTATGAGGGTGGCATGGAGGGAGGGAGGGGAAAATAAAAAGAGGAGCCGATATCAAGGGCTCAATAGAAAGTAAATGTCTAGAAAAGAATGAAGGCAATATATGTACAGACATTCCTGATTCAATTGATGTATGGATTGTGATGAGTCGTACGATCCCCCAATAAAAAGATTTAAAAAAAAAAAAGACCACTGGCTTCAGCGTGATTTATCATTCTTTGGATTATGCAAGGGAAAAGTAACCTAAATACAGACTTGTAAGACATGACTTGTATGATAGGAAAAGGCCTCACAAAAGCAGCATAAGGAAGGCAAGAACAGAATGTAAAAAAAAGCCAGGGGGACTACAAAGGCCAACGCTGATGCTGGCAAACAGAAAGAATTGAGATTCTACAGTGACTTGATCTGCCATGGTGATATGGATTTTTCACCAGAGAATTAATAAACTATAAAATCTTAAAAAGAACAAACACAAACAAAAAATAAAGGTATTGAAGTAGCTATAGCAAAAAACTAAAACAAAAAAAAGAGGAGAAATTTTGGGACTAAATGTTATTGACCTAGCTCCCTCCAGCCACTCAGAGTTTTTTGGCTATTTATGCCATCTCTACAGAGAGCAACAAAGGTTGCTTTAAACACAATCTTAGGTATGTGGACTTGAACTAGACACCGAAACACTGTCAGCTTCAGTTTCTTCGAGTATAAAATGAGAAAATTGAGTCTTTTCAAGAACTTATTTTCATTGTAAATGACGGGGAGTGCAGAATGGAAACCCAAAGCCCATCTGTAGGCAACTAGACATCCCCTTACAGAAGGGTCGCCGGGAGGAGATGAGCCAGTCAGGGTGCAGAGTAGCAATGATGAAACATACAACTTTCCTCTAGTTCTTAAAAGCCTTCCCACCCCCATCTATCCCAATTCTACCTTAGAAACCTGGCTAGACCAGAAGGTGTACACTGGTACAGAGAGGAGCCAGAAACACAGGGAATCCAGGACAGATGATCCCTTCAGGACCAGTGCTGAGAGTGGCGATACCGGGAGGGTGGAGGGTGGGTGTTGTGGTAAGGGGGGCCCGATTACAAGGATCTACATAATACCTCCTCCCTGGGGATGAACAACATAAAAGTTGAAGGGAGATATCGGACAGTGTAAGATATGACAAAATAATAATAATTTCAAAATTATCAAGGGTTCATGAGGGAGGGCCAAGGAGGGAGGGGAAAATAAGGAGCTGATATCAAGGGCTCAAGTAGAAAGCAAATGTTTTGAGAATGATGAGGACAACACATGTACAAATGTGCTTGATACAATGGATGGTGTATGGATTGTGATAAGGGTTGTATGATCCCCCAATAAAATGATTAAAAACCAACTTATTTTCAGGTGTACATTGTCTTGTGTGTGTGCTGAGTTTCAACTTTGAGCATTTGATCTTTTATGCTAATTTATCTAATGTATAAAGGTTTTCTCTTTTGGAGTGGGCTTATGGTCTTGAACATAAGAATTTGCAAATATATTTGTAACTCCAGTGAACTGCTCTCAGGACTAAGTTCAGACTCAGAGATGAATTCCATTCCAGAAAGATTTTAAAAATACAATCAGGATTTATTTCTTGTGTTTGATAGTTTAGCCAAAGGATGAATTGACACAACAAAATTAATTAGGCACATAAAGCAGCATTTTGAGAAGGTTATGTAACCAGAGAGGTGTTTGTGAGTGTGTCTGTGTGTGTGAGTGTGAATAATGAACGGTTCACTACAGAATCTGCTATCTTCCCTATACAATGGTGAATATTCAGAAATATAGATGAGAAATTAAATAGTGCACCACAGTGACAAAATTCTGAGCCAGCCAATTAGTGTTTTTAGGGTAAAAAAGATTACATTTGTAGGGTTACAAAGTACAATATTCACATTCTTTGTTTTATTAGATTCTCAAAACTACCCTGTAAAGGATACCCAAACCTAAGATTATGCACCTTTGGTTATACACCATCTGTATTTCTTAGTGGTGTTTTTGTTAAGTGCCATTGAGTTGGCTCTATGGAAAACAGAATGAAATACTGTTCTTGTACAATGAGCCTCTTCTTTACCAAGCATGATTTCCACTTTTAGAGACGAGGCCTTCCCATGCTAGTAATATGTCATAACAATAATAAAACAAAATTCCTAGCTAATTCTTAATGAGATTCTTATGTGCTGAACATAGCACTACACTATTAAGAAGCCTTAAATTATTTAGTTCCCACCATCAAACCCTATGACACATTAATTTTTGGTACATGTATTTTAGGATGTGGGTAAACTGCTACGCTCTCCTAATAAGTAGAATGGTTCTAAAAATGAAAAAGAGCTATTGCACTAATAAGACTATATAGTCAGAGTTTTAAGAAACTAGAGAAAGCATCTCTGCTCCAGGGATATTTACTGAATGAATATTGCACTTTATACCCTCATTTGACACAGGATTTCAAAACATGTTATGGGTGAAAATTCTATGCTGTAGATGAGATATGAAACAAAATCATGGTTTGAATTAATGTTATTTTTAACAATGAACACTCAAAATTTCCATCTACCCACATTATTAAATAAGTGCACTAAAACTAAGAGATATGTTGCCTATTAAAAAAAAACTCTATATTCATCTTTTGTATATTTTCAGTCATGAATCTTTCTTCAAGCTTCTAAAGATTAATATTTGATTTCTCATAATTCCTTCTATAATTTTATATAGCTGTAATGACAGTATCCAAGTGTGTTTCAGCAATTTTGTTTAATTTGTATTAGTTGGGATTTGTTCCTGTTTTTTTGTGTTTGTTAAGTACAGTGACTATCATAGAACAACCTTCATTGAACAGATAACTTTCCACCAATGGAGGATTTCTATGGACAGTTCTATAGTGTCATCAGTCAGTGGATTTACTCTTAATGATTTGATTTATTCTCAAAGTAGACAGAAATGTGCCATAATTCTAAAACTCCTATATTGATTCTCTTTCTGATTAGTCTCACAATACTCGATTACTTCTTGGATCCCTGACCTTTGCATCTCTCACTTCCTGTCATATGTCACTCCTATTTCACATGATGACACATGTTTTAACTTACAAAAGAGACCCCAATCTTAAACATCATGTAAGGATAACATTCTTAAGTCTTACACAGGATAAAACTCAAAAACAAAATGAATAAACAGACAAACAATCCCCCCTAAAACCAACCCACTGCCATCGAGTTGATACCAACTCACAGATACTCAGTAGGACAGAGAAGAATGCCCAGAGTTTCTGTGACTGTTTTTATGTGAGAAGAAAGGCTAGACTTTTGCCTGAGGAACACCTGGTGGTTTTTAACTGCTGAACTTGCAGTTAGCAGCTTAATGCATAACCATGATGTCACCGGGGTTCCCACACAGAACAACGACAAGACAAAAACAAAGACACACCATCAAGATGAGGGAGATCATTAACAGGAGGCCAAATAGTGCCCGAGAATTTAGTCAAAAAGCTATTTGAATAAGGCATGGAACAAATAAAACTGTAAAAAATTCATGACCAGTGGCAGACCAAATCATTAGAGTTAGAGGTGAGGCTACAGAAATAGAACAGGACCATGATTGAGATATGAATTTTATGTTAGAGAGAAGGGTTTAAAAGATTGGTCCAGGGTCTTCCAAGAAAGGTAGTCAGGGCACGGCTGATAGGGCATGATTCATGATTATGGGATCCCCAGTGTCAGAGGAAGCCAGCCTCTAAGAACCGAAGAGTCAGTAGGCGCAATTGTACAGTTATAATGTATAAAGATCACAGTAAGGTCATAGAAGATAGGAAAGGTAGGAGAGAGTACAATAAGGAAACAGACACATTTTATAGTAGCATGCTCACCTCAGCCCCTCTTGGTGGTCCATGTGGAGGTGGGAGAATATAGAGTTTTACTGTCTTGGGATATTTATAGGTAGCCATAGGACACGCATGTTCAGTAGTTACATACATCGCAAGGTGGGTGGAATCTACAGTAAGGTCCCTGAGCTCACAGGTGAGGAAACCTAATACCTGCATTGGGA
This sequence comes from Tenrec ecaudatus, assembly GCF_050624435.1. Classification (NCBI taxonomy): domain Eukaryota; kingdom Metazoa; phylum Chordata; class Mammalia; order Afrosoricida; family Tenrecidae; genus Tenrec; species Tenrec ecaudatus. Next base: position 306,987,826 of record NC_134530.1, read on the forward strand.
GAAGGTCTGAGTGGGGCTTGCTGACATGGCAGGAAGAGATAGTAAAAGCATGTCTGCTTCTGTAGGGAGATAAAATCAACTTCATGCTAATTTTAAGGCAGCATACCTGTTAGGGGAGAATCTGTGGGAATGCTGTTTAAAGCAGGATACTGTACTTGGACTTTATTTCTAAATTAACCAAAGTGGTGGCTTTCCTACTAGCTTTCCAGATTCCCTCTGTTATAAATTAGGGAATATAGCCCTCATCCATTTCCCTCATTGTTAGTTTCCCACACACCAGTACAGTTCCCACTACAGTCGGCTCCATCAAGCATACATCCAGGCAAGTGCCTAAGAGAGACTACCCCTTGCTGGTCTGTCCATAGAGGGATGGAGGAAATCCACTTTCGAATGCTCTCTGCCTGAGTGAAGACTAGCTACATCCCTGATCAGTGATCAGAAGCAGCACAATGGAGGTTTAATCTATGTGGGATTATACAAATGGGTTTTGGTTTTCACTGTCATCATAGCTTTCTTCAAATAGGAGCCCAGAACCATTCCCTGACCACCAATGGGCATGTGGCATAAGTCCCCGAACTAATCCCTAACCCTTATTAACCTGAAATTGAGTACATATTCTGATCACGGTTTTTACTGACTTTAGTATTTCCACCGTGACAGTGATGTGATCTACCAGTCATGGTTGTGTGACAGTTTCTGTCATCTATTATTGACCACATGGCTGTGAATTCTTTGGATATCATTAGTGAGAAAGAGGTAAATGGAGAAAGAGGTATACATATATATATGAATGTGTATGAGTATGTATAAATATATATATATGAGAGAGAGATCATTTTGATTACAAAGAAAGTATCCTAGCAACTCAACTAGATAGTCAAAAAGTTTAGGAAATGCCCATGAAGTGTTCTCTGCTTTTAATGTGATCTAGGGGAGAAAGGGCCTCAAATTCACATGTATTTTTATTAAAGACAAGACAGAGACAAGACAAATCATCTGGATGAGGGAGACAACGATGTGAGGTCACAATGATGTGAGGTCACAATGATGTGCAGAGTATTCACAGCCATGCACCCACTGATCTGCTATTAATCATGATTTTGCGACAGTTTTGTTTGTTTTAAAGGACATGTCACAAAATCCTGATTGATGGCAGGTCATTTCAAGAGTCACAGACAGGAAGGACTACAGAAGCTAGATAGGGACATGCACAAGTTTACAGAGTAGAAAAGTTTAAAAGATTACTTCGGGAACCTCAAAGCAAGGTGGTCAGGGCACAAATCATAATTGTCCCTCCCTGGGTTGGGGGAGTCATTGCAAAGGCGCTCTGCATGAGGGCTAACCTTTGCCCATTGCTGATCAGCAGTCAGAAAGAAGTAACTGGAGACTGGAACTATGCGAAGATTCAGAGTGGATCTAGGGCCTCCATTGTTAAACATCAAATATCAAGTCAGTTCTGACTCATACTGTCCCTGTAGGACTGGGGAAAACGTCCCCTGTGAGTTTCTGAGACTGGGGATGCAGAAAACCTCACCTTTCATCCACAGAGCTGCTGTGGTTTCCAACTGCTGACCACGAAGTCTCCAGAACTGTAAATTACAGACTTCTGCAAACCTCCTGCTTAGAATGTAAGCTCTAATACATATGTAAATTAGGCTTTATGCCCTAAGAAGTTGAGAGGGGTTAGAAAGGAGGAATATGAATGGTAAACAGGAGGAAGAAGTAGGGAGAGTGTTGTCACATCTTGGGGATTGAAATCAATGCAATAAAATAAAATGTATATGAACTGCTGAGGGGAGAATATTTACTGTAAGTTTCCATCCAAACAACCATGAAAATTTTAAAAGAAAACATAATTTTAGTGCATGATGTTTTAATAGATATTTTACTCACCTCATTTTGAGAAATATCACCCAATGAAAAGCAAGAAAGAAGAGATATAATTTTATAAAGTACATAGGAGAAACGGTAGTATGCAGATGAAGATCTAAAGATTAGTATCAGAGTGTTAAATTAATCTAAGCACTCTAAGCAGAATAAAACAAGGGTGACGAAAACGAATGGCAGATAATAGCAGGGGTGTCTTGTTAATGTGTTATTTGTATGCTGTTCCTGAGGCCTGTTGGGATTCCCAAGGTCCCTTGTTTTTCAATGAACTAGGAATCATTATCCCGATGGATTAAGAGAAGGTTCTCCGGGATAAAACTCTCTGGAAAAATGTTATGCTCAATTAGTCACTTGATTGTTGCTCAATTAGTCCCTTGATTGTTAGATCTGTTTTGGAATGAACTCATTCATAAATAAAAGCAAACAAGTAATCATTAATTAAAAATACATGAATCATTAGAGTAAGATCTTACTTGAAGGATTCATTCTGGGGGTCATAAATATAAGTTCTTTGAATAACGTATGCCATGAATTCTTAGGCAAGCTCACGTAATGTTCAACTATTCTATTCAGATTACTAATGAAAAGGAAGTGGTATTGAGAGGGGAAGAAAAGAAACTGGCAACGAATAATAAGTCAGTGGTAGATGCCGGGGCATTGATGGGACAGTGTTACTCATTAAGCTAATAACCGAAGGGTCAGCAGTTTGAAACTACCACCTGTTCTGCAGCTGAAAGATGAGACTTTCGACTCCCATGCAGTCTCAGAAAACAACAGAGCCAATCCACTCTGACCTACAGAGTTGCTAGGAATGCGAATCCACTGGATGGCAGTGAGCTTGAGTGTTTTTGTACAGCAATGTCCTGCAGATGCAGAGCTTAAGTGCGTGGCTGCTAATTGAAAAGTTGGCAGTTCCAACCTGCACAGCAGCTCAGGTGAGAAAGACCTGGAGATGTGCTCCTGTAAAGTTTCCTGGAAAGGAGACCCCGTGGTGCTATCCTCTTCCACCCTATAGCATCATCATAGGTCTTATATGATTGCTATGAGCTGGAATCAACTTGATGGCATGCAACACCATCTGATCATGTAGATGCAGGATGTTAACATAGTAGGGGGAAATCTATGGAAAGAGTAGGCACTCCCCACAGAGTAGAATTCTACACAGAGTAGGTATTTATTAGAATTGAAAGGCAACTATTTTGAAATGGATGCTGGGTAAATGAAAGGGGCAAGACTTTATTAATTAGTTCAAATAGAGTTCATATTAGAAAAGTGACCAGGTCTGCACAAAATGTAAGAATATCACAAAAGCAAAAAATTAAAGACTTCAAAATACCCAAACATTACCAAATACATATGGAAAGAAAACAGACCATGCAGTGAAGGAAATATTTTATATACTTATTATGATCCTGAATGCACATGCATGTATTCACATATTTGTAAACAAATATTAAAATATTATAGACCCGAGTGAAAAACTGATCAAATGTATCAATAAAAAATTGGTCTAATTTACCTACTGAAAGAAAGATTTTCAGATTAGCTAATCAAGCAAAATCCAGCACCATGCTTTATTTAAAAGACAATGTCTCAAGCAGAGAATTGGAAACATTAAGAATGAAAGGAAGTTCTCCATAAGTACTCATGAGCACCTCCATGAGGTTAGTAGCATGCGGGTGATTCGACCAGCTATCCCGCATCAAGCTGCATCTGAAATGAGGTGTGCGGATGAAAGGAAAAGAAAGAGACATGTACGAAGCATGGGATTGGGAGGACAACAGTCTGATGGACTGAAGTACCGAGTATATTGAAAGCTTGGTTTTTATACTCTTCTTACAAGGGAATAGTTACAAGTCAAACATCAAAGAACTTGCTTTACAAAACATTCTGAACCTCTTATCTATGCAGGTGTTACTTAACTAGGCACACTTTCTAAACACTTGAATAATAACAGCACTATATTCTAAGATAAGCCCAAGGACATGCAAGGTTCAAAAGAATCTTAACGAGGTCTTAAAGAACTGAGTTATCTCACACTGCTTTCAGATGCAAGGTCATAAAGAACTGAGTTATTTTGCAATGCTTTTATCTGCAAAGACACAGAGGCACAGGGGACTAATTGGTCACCCACCAAGAAACACCTGGACCAGCCTCCTACAGTAGTAAAAGATAGCTCCCTGGAAGGGGACAAGAAATTGGTAGAGGCAGCCAAAGATGCTCGGCTGCGTGGTTCACAGCTGCTTCTTGGCAAGTTCCAGGCTTGTCTTGTTGGAGCTTGTCTAGGTTAATCTTTGGAGAGACCTGTCCGAGGCTGAGTGAGCTTATCAGAACCACAGCTGTGTCTCCTCTGTACTCTCCATCAGAAACACTGTGGCAAAGAGCACACCACTAAACAAGATCGTATGCTTGGACCCAAAGCAATGCTGAAAGCATCTCTGGGCGTGTTCTTTCTCCCAAAGTTATTCACAGATCTTCGATCATTTCTTGAAAATTCTCCTTTAAGGAAGTGTCCATGGATTGAAATTTGTGGTTTATCTGTTTTAGTGGAAGGTCCATGTCTGCTGGGAATTCCTGGAGTCACTTCTGAATGTGCACCTACTGGAAGTTTGCTGTGCACCGACTGAGTGTGCACCCACTAGAGTGATGTTGCATGCTTGTGGGAGACTGTCACAGAGAGACCAGTGTTGACTGAGGGGCAGACAGAGGTGGTACTTGCAGGTGATGCTCATGCAGTAGACTGAGTCTTCCACCTTCCAGCAGTTGTGCCGGGATACACGGTGGGATAGGGACATCAACACCAGTAACAGATTTCATTTAGGCAATCTTGTCTTGAATCCATAGGAAGCACAATGTTTGACCGCAAGCACGGTTTTCAGATCTCAGACGTCATCCACATTAAGTTGAACATCACCATGTCTGATGACATCCCATGTGTAAAACTTCATAGATTCTGCTAAGAACCAACGTGCCTCCATGTTTGCCCCTGAGCCGACCCTATAAAGTGTTGTCCCAAGGCCGACCCTGTAAATGTTCTGCACAAACAGGAAAGAATGTACTTTTGCCAGAAAGCAGTGAACCCAGGATGGTGACAATCGTGAAGGAATCAGCAAACCATTAATGATGATGATGACCAAAAATGACAAACTGTCGTTTTATGACGCTGATCAATCAAGAAGACTTCAGTCTGATTTTCCACGCCAGAGGGGCAAAGCCCGTCCCTCATCTCTGTAGAGTATATAAGGGCACTCGAGGCCCTGAGCTTGTGGCTGATACATGGGATGGCCTCAGTCAATCTGCACCCAGGCAAGAAAAAACTGCTATTTGCAACCCTCCTGGTCTCATGACTGAATTGAGTCTCTTCTCTTGACCTCACACCAGGGGTATTCCTTTTGCTCATAGTCAAAGAAGATTTCTCTTCTCCAACCCTCCCATGCTCTTTGTGCCTCACTTCATGGTTTGCTTCAACTTGCTAGCTTTCTAACCGTGTGCCTTTCTCAGAAGGCTCTGCCCCACCACTTTAATTTCCTGAATGCTCTTCTTCTAGCTGTACAGCTTGAGAATAAAATAACAGAACTGATCTTTATCATCAAGAAATGCAGGTTAAGTGCTTACCCCCAATAAAACTGTAACCAGGATATACGACATATGGTCCCCTTGGAACAAGGCCTGAAAGAACTTTCCTGTGCATAGATGTCCACACCTTAGGCTAGAAAGAGAAAGATCAGTTGTCTCAGAACCAGCCTGTAGAACTCCTTCTGGGAATTGGACATGAATCTGTGCATGGTGGGTGGACAACTTGTACAAGAACCCCCTGGACTTGTTCAGCTGGTTCACTGCCGAAGTCCTTTGTGTGTTTGACCAGGAATTGACCCTATAACCTGCTTCCTTTGTTAATGGCAACATCCCTGAATGTGAAGCATAGCAAGAGAGCTTACTCAACTTTCCCCCAGAGACTATAGCTCTGAGAGCAACCACATTTGGGGGGCTGGTGGGAATGGGGGTGTGTTTGGCGAGTCTGCAGAGAGCACTAGCTCACAGCATTGCACAGCAAAAATAATAAGATAACCACAATAAGAAGTAAGGCCAGTCTTATAAACACTGATTTTAAAATCTTAGGTAAGAGATTAGCAAGCAGACCAAGAGCATATTACAATAAAAACATCATGATTCAATAAAGCTTATTTCAGAAATGAAAGGGTGGTTCACTACTAGGAAATGTATTAGTATAACCTGGCTTACTCAATTAACCTAAAGTAAAATAAATCATATGCTTGATAGTAAGCCATTATATGGACAAAGGGCCATTGTCTCCCTCAAATGCCTGCCTAGCAAAATTCCGCGGGCAGGGCTACAATAAAGGGGTTGCAGTGAAGCAGGCACCCACCAGAGCCCTGTGGGAAAGCACCTTGGCACTGGAGGTGTGACATCACACATGTGCACCTGGACTCAGCCAATAATATGGGCCAATACCCTCAACCACGCCTCCCCAGTCAGTGAGGATAAGAGCCAGCAGAGGGCAAGCTGAGCTCTCTTTTACTGCTCTCTTGTTCTGCTGTGCTCTGCAGGCAGGCTGGGTGTCTCTACCATGCCCACACCATGCCCTGCTCAGCCCGCATGCCCTCTTGACCCCTGGAACTTCCTGGTTCCGCAGTGTGGTTTGTGCTTCTATCCTGTCCTTTCCATGTAGTTTCACGAGTTCAGTCATGAACTCCTGCATGGTTCCTGTGCAGCCTTGTATGCTTTCCTGAAACAACATGTACTTTGTGAGACTATAATATCTGAAATTTCCCTTTTCCTCGTAAAAGTCACATGGCTTGTTGTACATTAGCCGGACAAGAACAGCTGAGACGTGAGATTGAAAGAAATAAAAAGTTCAATAACAACAACAACAACAACAAAAAAAAAAACCTGCGCAGGGACCAGCCAGCCCTAGACAAAAGAGGCCATCAGTTGGTGCCTTTTGCTTACAGACTTAGGGTTTCATTAAGCTGTTGAGCTGTGCAGTAAAGCTGGTGCAGAAGCAGACTTTGTGGTTAGGCAGTTTGGCACAATTTCCGGGTACAGGATAGTCTATTGCCAGTTCTAAGAACAAGGGGGCTATTTGGTTTTTCTGAGAATGCTATAAGCCCTGTGGTTGCACCTTAGGTCTGGTGCAGAATGCTTGCTTAATACAGAATGGCTTTACTTAGGCTATTACTTTTTTTTTTTACACTTAGGGTAACTATTACAGGCTTACAAACGTGCTTCTGTGACGTGAGTTCTTTCAGCGCCATGAAGCAAGAACCGAGGTACCCAATCCAGGACCCTAACAACAGCAATTTCATTGGATGATTTTCCATAGCACATCCCAAGGCTTGTCTTCTTTGTCTTTCTTAGTCTGGAAGCTCTGATGAAGCCTATTCAGCATCTTAGCAACAAGAAAGCTTCCATCCTTAGGTGTATTGGCTAGGAATTTTCTGTAGGAGAGGCAAAAATTCTACCACCAAACCACCAGTGCAGTATCCTTTAATATTTAAACCACAGTGATTTAAAAGTCATATCTGTTTATTTCAATACCTGTTCATCTGTAGGCTTGTTTCTATCATATATTTTTCTCTCGGTTCTGCCTTTTATATGGCTGGTACTTTTTGATTGAATGATAGATCATTTATATAAAATATTTCAAATGATTTGAGTAATGACATCCTTTCCCAGTGAGAGTTTAGTTTTACTTTTGGCAAGTGGAAGAGGGACACATTACTTTAATTCTGGATGGGATGGGATTAGCTCACTTTGCTGGGTGGGAATGTACAATGATATAGCCACCTTCGGTGGTGGTATGGAATCTTTAAAACAGTACTTGGTGGTTTAAAAAATTTAAATATGCATCTACCTTATGATCCAGCCATTCAATTAATATATATTAATTCAAAAGCAATTAGAAGATTGTCTCACATGATTAACTAGGCCCAAATATCCACAACAGCATTAGTCAAATTAGGTAAAACCCACAAAACAATTCAAATGTCTGTCAACAAGTGAAATGGATAAGCCGTAGTATCCATTTCATTGAATTTACTATGAATACAAGGGACAGACTACTGGTGCAAGACACATTACGAGTAAGTCTCAAAGCTTTTTGCTGAGTAAGAAAATCCATACTCAAAAGAACACACACTGAACTTATAAAAGAACATAAAATGAAAAATAATCGATAGTGATTAAAAGTGAATCAGTAGTTGTTTGAATCAGAGGGAGTTAATGGCTGGAAAGTGGCATGGAAAATTTGGGGGGAGGAGTGGTGGAATGTTCATTATTTTGACTATGGCATTGATTTCAGGGTATATGCACATCTATAAATTTACTAAATTATTCCACTTAACTAGATGTAGGATCATTTAACTATAATACACCTTAAATGCATGTAGTTCATTCCATGTTAATTATAACTTTATTATGTTTCCGGCTTTCTGGGGTCTTGTTTATGCCCAGGTCACAGCCCTTCCATTATCCCTCCCGAGAGGTTTGGATGTTACGAGGTCCTGATTTCCAGTATTGGCATTGCCAACACTGAAAACCTTGCATTTTAGTCACTACTTTTCTGTTCTTCTTCATGGATGAGATATAAAAAACAATAAGAAATATTTTAAAGTGATAATCAAGGAAGATTATCCGACTGCATTTTTGGCTTAATTTCTGTTTGGGCTTTTAACTTCTTTAGGAATGGGAGGAAGACTCATCAACAATCTTTTGATCAGTACAAGACACAACGTTGCTTGCTAAAAATGAGGAGGACTTGACATACTTCCTGATGAAAGTCAAAGACTACAGGCTTTGGTATGAGTTATACCTGACTGAAGGAAACAAAATAAATAAAATCCTGATAAATTGGCAAGAAATTGAAGTCCTCCAGGATTTCATTCCATTTGGATCAACAACCAACAAATATGGAAGCATAGTCCAAATGTCAAATAATGTATTGTGTTCAACAAATTTATGACAAAAGGTGTTTTTTTAATAGTAAAAAGTAAAATATCATTTTGATGACTAAGGTGCCTCCAACTCAAGCTATGGTATTTTTAATGGCCTCATATGCATATTAAAGCTTGACGATAGAAAGACTAGTATAATTGACATACTCAAATTATGATATAGGTGAAAAATATTAAAAATATGATTGGACTACCAAAAAAATGACAAATAGTCTTGGAGAATGCATACCCAGATGCTCCTTAAAAGTAAAGATGGCAGGGATTACTTTGGACATATCATCAGGAGAGACCAATTGATATGTATCATCCTTCATTAAATGAGGTGGTGACTAGAGGATGACTTCAGGGTACTTAATAATAAGACTTTGTTTAGACTGAGTCTGAAAAATCCTGTTCAACTTCTCTCACTTAACTGTCAGCATTTCTGTCTAATTTCTTGACCTCTTAGGCATTGTGTTCGTCTGGGTAGAGTAGCGAAACAAATTCATAGACACTCATATGTGTACAAGAAAGAGCTTCATATACAAGAACAATTGAATATTGAGAAAACATCCCAGCCCAGTCCAGATCAAGTCCATAAGTCCAGTATTAGCCCATGTGTCCGATAATAATCTATGAATTCCTCTACAGACTCATGAAACACCTGCTATGATGCCGACTGCAGGGAGATCACATGCAAGTGGATGGGAAGTCTTATGTATCCAGTGGAAGTGTAAGCATCTCAGCACTTGCAGGAGTCTCCATGTGGCTGCTCCAACTCAGGGCACTAGGATAGTTTCACATGTCTTGTCAGCTGCAATGTCTCCCAGGGAGTGAGCTGAGAGAGTGTGTTTCCCACCACCCAGCAGGAAATACAGGACTTCCCCGAATCCTTAGGAGAAGGCCATGCCCACACAGATGCCTCTGTGGCTATGACCTGAATGGCATGCTAGACTCCACCCCTTCACTCTTAATCCTCTCAAAATGACAAGTAGTTAAATAACTACCACAATCTCCATCTACAAGACCTTATTTCCAATCACTCTCTCTTCTTCTTTGTTTCCAACTTTCGCATTCCAATCCCCAATAATTATCAATGCATCCTGATTGCAAGCCCTGGCTATGTTAATCAGAACTGACTTGACTGTACCTAACAACAAAAACAACAACAATGTACTCATCTATCTATTGTTTTCTATGAAAGGATCACTACTGTTGTTAACATCTGGTTTTATTTGACCATTTGCTTAAGTTTATCTTTTCTCATGTAATTTATACAGCTCTGTTTTGCCTTTTCCATTGTGACATATTTCTTATATTTGCTTACCTAGACTGAAAATTCAGTTATCAACATTGACTGTTCCCTTTTCAGTTTCTTTGCAGCATATTTGAGTTTTAGAGAATCGTTAAAAAAATGTAATGTGTGTAATGAGAGTTTCACTACTGGTTGACAGTAACGACACCACCTTTACTTCCAGGGAAACCACATCTTATAGATGTTCTACTCAGGCTTGCTGTATTTGTTTTAGCATCTGTTGTTGGTAGGTGCCATTAAATCAGTCCCAACTCATAGTGTTTGTATCTATGTGCAACGGAATGAAACCCTGCTTAGACTTGTGCCATCATCATCTTGGTTGGTATGCTTGGACCTATTATGGCAGCTGCTGTGCCCAACCATCATATTCACATTCACAGACTCTTAATCAACCATGGTGCTCTTTTCTAGGGACTGATCTCTCCTGATAGCATGTTAAAAATATGTGAAATAAAGCTTCACCATCCTTGATCCTAAGGGCCATTCTTGCTGTACTTCTTCCAAGACAGATTTGTTTGTTCTTCTGGTGGTCATGCTTTCGTTGAATATTCTGTTCCAACACCAAAATTCCAATGCATTAATTTTTCTGCAGTCTTCCTTATTCATTGTTCAACTTTCACATGCATATGAGGTGATTGAAAATACCATAACTTGGATCAGGTGCACCTTAGTCCTCAAAGCGATATCCCTGCTCTTCAAACTTTGAAAGAGTTCTTGTGTAGCAGATTTGCACAATGTGATATGCCTTTGATTTCTTGACTACTACTTCCATGAGCATTGATTACAGATGCAAACAAGATGAAATCCTTGATAACTAATCTTTTCTCCATTTATCATGATGTTGTTTATTGGTCTCATTGTGAGGATTTCTATCTTCTATACAGGAAGGTGCAATTCATACTGGAGGCTGAAGTCTTTGATTTTTTTTTTTACCAGCAAGTGCTCTAAGTTCTCTTTGCTTTCAGCAAGCATTTATGCCATCTCCATATATTAGGTTGTCAATAAGCCTTCCTCCATTCCTGATGCTGTCTTCTTCTTAAAATCATCCAGCTTCTCACATTATTTGCTCAGCATACAGATTGAATAAGTATTTTCAAAAGACACAACCCTGACAGTTTTACCTCAGTTTAAACCATGAAATATTCCCTTGTTTTGTTCATATGGCCACCTCTTGGTTCATGCATGAGCACAAATACATGTTCTGGAATTTCAATTCTCAATATTCTCCAAGATTTATTATGGTCCACGCAGTCAAATGCCTTGGCATAATCAATAAAACACAAGTAAACATCTTCCTGGTATTTTCTGTTTTCAGCCAAGCTCCATCTGATATCAGCAGTGATATCCCTATGCCACATCCTCTTCTGATTCTGGTTTGAATTTCTGGCAGCTCCCTGGTGATGTACTGTTGCAACTACTTTTGAAAGATCTTTAGCAAAATTTTGTTTGCATGTGATATTGTATGATAATTTTCATCTTCTACTGAGTTATATTTATTTGGAAAGGGCAAAGATATAAATCTCTTCTCTCAGTTGGCCAGGTCACTGCCTTCTAAATTTCTTAGCATAGATGAATTGAATGCTTTCAGAGATTCACCACCTTGGTGAATCATTTCAATTGTTATTCTGTCAATTCCTGGAGGCATACTTTTTGCTAATGCCTTCAGTGCACCTTGGAAAGGTGACTTAACAAAATGCAGAAATCGAACAATATCATTAAATCACCTGCAACTAACATTTTGCTGAAGATGATTAAAAAATGATTGCTGCAGTACAGAGTGCTTGAATGCCAGGCATTCAAGTGGGATTCAGAACAAGGTATATCATGGCTCACTTCACATGGATCTTAGATGAAAGTAGGGAATACAAGATATACATTTTCTTGTTTTTTATTGACTATGCAGGAATATTCAGTTGTGTGGACCATAACAAATTATGGATAGTATTGCAAAGAATCGAAATTCCAGAACATGTTCATTTGTCCATGTATAATCTGTATGAAAAACAAGAGGCAGTTGTTTGAACATAATGGGAATATACGCAATAGTTTAAAATCTGGAAAGATGTATCACGATTGTACCTTTTCATTTTATTTATTCACTCTGTGCGCTAAGTCAATAATCTGAGAAGGTGCACTATATGAAGAAGATTAGGGTATGAGAGGTGGAAAAGTCTCTATAATAATCTGTGATATGCAGATCAACCAACTTTGTGTGCTGTGTTAAAATACCATAGTTTTAAAAATGGATTACGCCTTAATATAAAGAAAACAAAATTCCTCGCTGATGGACCAATGAACAAAATGACGATAAAAGGAGAAAAGATTGCAATTGTCAAAGATTTTATTTTCCTCGGATTAACAATCAACACTCATGGAACTAGCAGTCAAAAAATCAAATGACATATTGCACTGAGTACATCTTTCACAAAATACCTCTTTAGTGTGTCAAAACACAAACATGTTGCTCTAAGGACAAAGTGCCCCTTACCCAAGCTTTGGCATTTTCAATTGCATCATATGGATAAAAAATTTAGACAATGAATAAGGATGATCAAAGAAGAATCAATGCCTTTAAATAAAGGAGAATGTTGAGTTTAGCATGGAGTGACTGAAGAACGCATACATGTGTCTTAGAAATACAGCTAGAATACCCCCTAGATGGTAAAACTTTGTGTCACGTACTGTGGACATGTTACCATGAGAAGGACATCATGCTTGGTGAAGTAGAGGATCAATGAACAAGAGTAGAGCCCTCAAGAAGGTTGACCCAGTGGCTGCTACAATGGCTATGAAGATGGCAGAGGGATGGGCAGTGATTTATTTGACAACTCTAAGTTAGAAATGACTTGAAGGTCATTAATAATAAAAAATTCAATATTTAAAATACAGAAGGTCCTTTTACTATAGCACAAAGGAAGATGAGGTAAGTACAAGTTTACAGGGGTCTGTATGGCCGGGAAGTGAATATTTATCTTTATATCACGAGGAATGGAAAGACATTGACAATCTATACTTTGAATGGGAGAGAGGAATGATTTCAGTTGCATTTGAAGTAATCACCGAGTCTGTGGCTTTGAGGTGGATTGCAGAGTTGGGAGAAGGGCATCAAGGAAACTTCAGCTATAGTTCCAAATAAACAAAACTCATTGCCATAGCGTCTGGACCACGGACACTGCAACGGTAGTAGGAGTGTGAAGGAGGAATGGAATGTAAAGACGAGAAGAATTTAGGGGAGTGACTGATATGTGTCTGAAATTATGAAAAGGAGGATATAGATTTTGATTTCCGGTTTCTTATTTGCATATGTAAAGCAAAAATTAATGTACTAATTAGAATAATGAGTGTTAGAAGAGGGCTTTGGGCTGCATGAAGAGCGTAGTTTTGGGATAGGGTGAGATTCCATTACTGAACAAGAAATGACAATGTTATGTACAGGTTTGGAAATTTTTTCAAAAGGCACCTCTACTAGAGAACTTAAAAAATTTAAGGGGGGGGGGGAAATCAAGTCTCTCTCTAAATATAGTGTGCATGTTTGTATAAATATGTATATATGGGTGTACATATGTGTATATACAGAACCCTTTAAACTCTACGTATTTATATGTAGAAATTTAACGTTTTGCTTTGTTCAGAATTATAAGTTGCAATTATAAGCAAACACAAAATACAGAAAAAGAGGACCAAGCTGCTGAATGGGGCCGAGGGATGGGTAAGAGGGTTCAGTTTCTGGAAAGTCTGAAGGAGGAGGTGAGAAAACAATTAGGCCTAGAGGCCCTCACTGTCCACAGTCCACTGTCCACAAAGGAGACCTCATCCTGTTACATGAGGGCAAAGCTGAGCACAGGTAAGTGTCTACGCACCTCCTGGTAAAATTTGTTGAGCTTGCCAGTTAGAGCTCATACTTCAAGCTTGGATTATCGTGCCTTAGCCATCCACAAAGCTATAGTGCCATGAGGACTGACTAGGTAAAAATACCAAAGGAGGGATCTGACGGCAACATGTGGACCATAGTGCAAGGAGAGGTAGCCCTGGGAGTTGTTGCCCTTGGCTGTGATTTGGTGGTCCCATAAATAGCCACTGGGTGTCAGCTTGTAGGCCATCAGGGTGCAGGAATCTAGCATGAAGCTGCTGCTGCCGATAATGCTTTTCTCATCATCATAAGGGCATTTATAGAGGTCTAAATACAGACATGTACATATGTAAATATATTGTCATATGACGATGGGGAAATAGATCTATGTGTATATATTTATAGGTTTAGTATTAAGTTAACAGATGAACATTGGGCTTCCACACAAGTACTTCCTCAATGCAAGAATACTTTGCTCTATTAAGCTGGCATTCCATGGTGCTCACCTTCCTGACATGATTGCTGAAGACAAATGGGTGCATAAGCAAATGTGGTGAAGAAAGCTGATGATGCCTGGCTATCAAAAGATATAGCATCCGGAGGTCTTAAAGGCTTGAAAGTAAACAAGCAGCCATCTAGCTGAGAAGCAACAAAGCCCACATGGAAGAAGCACACCACCCTGTGTGATCAAAAGATGTCAAAGGGATCAGCTATCTGGTATCAAAGAACAAAAAAATCATAACATTGAGAGTGAGGGGGAGTGTGGAGTGGGGACCAAAAGCCCATCTGTAGACAACTGGACATTCCCTTACAGAAGGCTTGCGGGGAGGAGAGGGGCCTGTCAGGGTTCAGTGTAGCAACGATGAAACATACAACTTTCCTCTAGTACTTAAATGCTTTCCCCCTCTCACCCCACTATCATGATCCCAAATCTATCTTACAAATCCAGCTAGACCAGAGGATATACACGAGTACAGATAGGAACTGGAAACACAGGGAATCCAGGACAGATGATCGCTTCAGGGTCAGTGGTGAGAGTGACAATACCAGTAGGGTAGAGGGAAGATGGGGTAGAAAGGTGGAACCAATTACAAGGATCCACATTTAACCTCCTCCCTGTGGGACAGACAACAGAAAAATGGGTGAAGGGATACGTCGGACAGTGTAAGACATGACAAAATAATAGTAATTTATAAAGAATCAAGTGTTCATGAGGGAGGGGGTGGCGGGGAGGGAGGGGGAAAATGTGGAGCTGATACCAAGTGTTCAAGTAGAAAGCAAATATTTTGAGAATGGCGATGGCAACAAATGTACAAATGTGCTTGACACAATGGATGGATTTATGGATTGTGATAGTATGAGCCCCCAATAAAATTGTTTATTTTTTAAAAAAGATTGTCCTTATGAGTAATAACATCCTGGGGGTGAGGGCTGAGTATGGATCCAACTGAAGGGTATAATCTCCTCCTTGAAGTATTTTTGCTGGGCCTGTAAGTTGGGCAGGTGCACAGACTGGTGGAATCATATATATTTGGACTGGATCATCAGATATGCAGATGGTCTTTCTCGAGCACATTTTTGGGAAGGATTTGATTGTCAGAAATCTCCTTGATGCCATGGGATGAAGCGGTTAAGTGATTGGTACTTAGGCACAGATTGACAGCACAGAGATGACTCTCATCCTCCAACTAGTCTTAGGTGAGAATGTCTGAGTTTCATAATTGCTCATGGTGACAGTGATGATCTCATCACCAGGTGAGTTGTTGGTGTGCATCTGAGGTGCAGTCAGCTCTAATTGTTTCTTGGTCTGCTGCTTCATCTCAGCTAGCTATTTCTTCTGCTGCCATGATGCTGAAATTGTCCACCTCCAGGACAATGTCTAGAATTTCTGATTGTGTCAGTGATGCTTCATTCACACTGTTTTTCTAGCCTTAGTGAGGCCAGCCCAGATCAAAAGTCCAACTTGCTCCTCCATCCACATTGACTCATTTTTCATCAGTCAGAGTGGGCCAATGTGATACGTTTCTGTAATAATGGTCTTATCTGTGTTTCAGATCACTTGTGTTGGTTGACACTAACATGCAGGGACATAGAATGAGAATGAGGCAGGAGAAAGTAATGTAATATGAGATAATCTTGAGTTAGTCATCGAAGACATTGAAGAAAATGACCTGAAGCTTCATAGCTTTAGAAGTGAGGTCCCCAAACATCTTTACCTGAGGCAATCCTTGAAAGGGAGTTAGAGTTAAATTACCTTTAAATTCTGAATTTGCACAAAAATTTTGAAACCCCCTGATATTTGTTATGTGTATTTTTGAGAAAACTAGCATTTTGACTACCACAATTTTTATTCCTCATTGATCTGAAATGTCACATTTAATAAACATGTAATTATTATTTATGAACCCTTCATATTTGGACCCTAGATTTCTAGTTTTGTTCTATTACAAATACTACTTCAAACGTATAATCATTGATTTTTCTGCTTTGCTTACTGGATAAAGTCCAGTTTTCTAGTGGACATGTTCATCTTCATACTCTCTGTTCCTTGAATTTAGAACAGGAACCCTTTTGTTGTAGTGGGTTACACATTGCACTGAAAACCACACGTTCAGCAGTTTGAAGCCACCATCCACTCCATAAATGAGCCTCTCTCCTCCTACAACCTTGGAAACGGTGACCTTTGGGTCACTGTGAATCAGAGTGGACTTTATGGAAGTAAAGGTTTTTTGTTTTGTTTTTTTCCGGGAGGGGGAGTTGCATTTAGTAACTTAACTATACTAAATTATTTGTTACTTCTGAAAAGTTTTGCTTGGGGACTCATTTTTGTTGCCCACTTCATCATTTGAGTGTCTTTGTAAATTTAAGAGTCATTAGGGTAGCTGCCCCACCCCGCTCCTGTGTCAGATGTTCCTTGTGTGTTCCCCAGCAACCCTTGCCTTCTGTTTGCATAGTATTCATCAGCTTAAAAGAAATATTTACCAGTCTTGTAAAACTGAGCATTTTTTCAGTAAAAGAAAAGCAATTGGCTTTCTTCTGGTCAAGCACGGCCAATTCAATAGTGAATGAGTACTGAGTCAGCAGCCCAATAAAGAATGTTAATTCTGATCGGTATTAGCAAAAATTACTTCCATGACATTTCTATAAATAATTAGTTTTATAGTTAGATGAGATCCTATGTTCTTAGGGCAGAAGTTGGTGCCAAAGCGGGCACAATTAAGAAATTTGAAGGAAAAAAAAAAAGAAATAAAAGGAAGGAATGCTATCTGGGATAGTTAAGATGTTGTGTCAACTTGGCTGGGCTAGAATTTTCAGTCCCTTTAGGGGAGCTCTTATTTGCTGAAATTATATGAGCGTATTCTTGCTTAAAAAAAATGTAGACGACTTCAGGGAAGATGGTGACAGAGTGACACATACCAGAGGGACTCCACAGAATCCAGCCCAGGAGAGTTGCTCAGAGTGAAATTCAACGCCACTGGATCGCAGGAGGTGCATCATAAAGATAAGTAGGCACAGATCCACAGGGTTTTGAGGGGCTGGGGACTTTTGGCTTACCTCAGTGGAAGCCGGCTGGGGCTCGACCCTATCCCAGCTGCCGGATCTGCCCAAGCCGGGACCATTTGGAGCCTGTAGCAGGGCTTGGTCTAGGCACAGCCACAGTTTTCCCCTACCTGCCTCAGGGCAGGGACAGGACTCCTGGGGCTCCACTGGCAGGGATCAGGGTTCAGCTACATTGTTGCTTCTGTTTGTGTCTCTGCTCTATATTCCCACACAACCTTGGAGGGCTGCACAGGGGCTTTTTCAAGGCACAGCCGCAGCTGCGCCACGTGGTCAGAACAGGGACTAAACCCAAACCCCCACAGCTCCATAGTCAGGGATCTAGCTTCAGCTACACTGCGGCGTCTGTTAACATCTCTGCTCTCTGTCCCCCCACTTCTCTGGGGGCTTCTCAGCAGCTTTCTTGCGACTCTTCTTGGGGCTCAGCTGCAGACTACCACTGGGGCTTGGGGCAGGGAGTAAGCCCTTGCAGGTCCACAGGCGGGGAGTGGGACTCAGCTACATAGTTTCTTTTGCTTCCCTCGCTTCCCTGTACCCCTGCACAGTCTAGTTTCACTTTTTGATTTTGTTCCTGCCCTGTTTTCTCACACTCCAGTGCTGTCTTACAGGGCACTCCCATTGCCCTAGGGCATTTGTGCCTGGGTCACACCCAGCTAGGTGAGCTCCACCCTGCATAGATAGCCCAAGGCTAGGGTAAGGCCTGCTTGCTCTCCAGGGGATACTCCTCAGACTTCTCACCAGGGAGTTCCTGCCTGTGTACCTGGGGACATAAGGCAGCTCAACCAACACTTATCAATATTCAAACCAATAGCAGAAACTTCAGTCCAGCCTCTGCAACACTGGGGCAGGCAGTCGACCTGCCATCTGGGGCACTCCCCTGATAGGGAAGCCACAGGAAGATAAAGTGGTGTAGGCAGTTCGAAGAAGCATTCCTATAAGTCTTCCAGAGAGAGACTAGAAAATGGCACCTGGTCCCTCAAAAACAACTCAACGCAAACAGCCATCAGCCCCAACGACCTCAACGAAAAAACAGGAGAAACAAAAGACAAAGGCAGAAGATGTCCTGAACATAGCAACTTACATAAAAGAAGCAGACATTGAGATGCCACTCAAAGAAATTCCCAGAATGCTGCTTGGAGCCATGCAGGATATGAGGGAAACAATACAGAAAAAGGATGAAACGATAGAGGAGATAAAAGACATACACCAAAGGGAAATACAGGAGCTTAAGGAGGAGATAACGAAAAACAATAGCAGAATCATGTTCCTTGACAATCGATTGGAGGAATCAGAGAACCGCATCAGTGTCTTGGAGGACAGCCAAGCAGACTTTAATAAATGTGAAAAAAAAATCTAATAAGAGCATCAGAGAAGCCAAAGAAAACCGAAGAGCTATGTCTGATGCTATGAAGCGGAACAACATTAGAATTATTGGCCTCCCGGAGGAAGACACAACAAAGAAGTCATCTGCAACAATAGCGAGAGAATTCTTGGAGGAAAACTTCCCCAGCCTAATGAATGAAAACCAAGCAACCATCCAGGAGGCTGAAAGAACACCAGCACGACGGGACCCCAAGAAGAAATCACCAAGGCACATAATAGTTAAACTATCCAACTTTGAGGAAAAGGAGAAAATCATGAGAGCAGCTAGGGAACAGCAAGCAATCACATATACAAGTTTCCACATAAGGATATGCTCAGACCTATCAGCAGAAACTATGAAAAAAAGGAGAGAGTGGAGTAACATATTCCAAAAATTGAAGGAAAACAACGCAAATCCAAGAATACTCTACCCAGCCAAATTATCGACCAAGATCGATGGAGAAGTAAAAGTCTTCACAGACAAGGAAAACCTCAAAAAATACATTAAAGCAAACCCAGCCTTACAAAAGATCCTCGCCGACTCAGTATGGGCAGAAGAACAACACTCACCAAGCACAAATAAGAGACCAACACATAGAACAACCTCACCCAAAGCACAACAAAGAGAAAACAGACCCCAAGATAGCAATGGTTTAAGGATGGAAAGAAGTCAAGAATGATACACACACAAAACACACACTAATGAGAAAGGAAAGTAGGAAAACTCCCAACACAAAAGGTATAAAATGGCATCACAGAGTCTGCACATGGAGATAATAACCCTGAATATCAATGGCCTGAACTCAGACATTAAAGACTGAGACTAGCAAAATGGCTTAGAAAACACAACCCATCAATTTGCTGCCTACAGGAGACACATCTCAAGGCTACAGACAAAAATAGGCTGAGAATCAAAGACTGGAGAAGGACCTACCAAGCAAACAGCAATACAAAAAAAAGCAGGGGATGCAATCCTTATCTCGGATAAAATTGACCTCAAAGTGCAAACCATAAAAAGAGATAAGGAGGGACACTATATAATACTCAAGGGAATCATAGCCAATGAACCGCTAAGCATTGTAAACATATATTCCCCAAATGAGAGACCAGCTCAATATGTCAACCAAACACTCCAGAAGATTAAGAAAGAAATCACAGACTCGACAATTATAGTGGGTGACTTCAACACACCACTCACTGAGAAAGATAGATCACAGGGAAAGGAACTCAGCAAGGAGACTAGACAGCTAAACTCCACAATTAGACAATTTGACCTAATAGATATTTACAGAGCTTTTCATCCAAATATAAAAAAATTCACATTCTTTTCAAGTCCCCATGGCACATATTCGAAGATAGACCACATGCTGGGTCATAAGGCAAATCTACATAAATTTAAGCACATTGAAATAATACAGACCTCTCTCTCTGACCACTGTGCCATAAGACTGGAAATCAACAAAAGGAAGACAAAGAAAATAAGAGCAAATAATTGGAGGATGAATAACTCTCTACTGCAAAAGGAGTGCATACTGGTGCAGATCAGAGACGAAATCAGGAAATTTCTAGAAACCAACGAAAATGAGCACACGAAGTACCAAAACTTATGGGACACAGTAAAGGCAGTCATCAGAGGAAGGTTCATAGCAATACAAGCACACCTAAGAAAGGAAGAGAGACGCATGATGGATACGCTGACACAAAATTTACAAAAACTAGAGCAGAGTCAGCAGGACAACCCTAATAATAGCAAAAGAAAAGAAATTATAAAAATCAGGGCTGAGATTCAGGAGAGGGAAAATAAAAAACTATGGAATAAATTAATATAGCTAAAAGTTGGTTCTTTGAGAGGAAAAACAGGATCGATAGACCATTGGCAAACCTAACCAAAGAAAGGAGGGAACAAATCTCAATAGCAAGAATAAGGGATGAAAGAGGGGTCATTACAACAGACCCCAATGAAATCAAAAGGATAGTTACACAGTTCTATGAAGGATTGTACTCCAATGAATTCAACAATTTGGAAAACATGGACAAATTCCTGGAAAAACAATCCCTTCCTAGACTATCCTCGGTGGACATCAAGAATCTCAACAGACCCATAGCAATAGAAGAAATAGAAACGGTTATCAAGGGATTACCAACAAAAAAATCACCTGGGCCAGATGGCTACACTGGAGAATTCTACCAAGCATTCAGGGAAGAACTAATACCAATCCTACACAAACTTTTCCAGAACATAGAAAAAGATGGCAAACTCCCAAACTCCTTCTATGAAGCTAGTATAACTCTGATACCCAAACCTGGCAAGGATCCCACAAGAATGGAGGACTACAGACCAATATCCCTAATGAACATTGATGCAAAAATCCTTAACAAAATGCTAGCCAACAGAATACAAAAGTATATAAAACAAATAATTCACATGACCAAGTGGGATTCATACCAGGGATGTAGGGATGGTTCAACATACGAAAGACCATTAGTATTATCCATCACATTGACATGAAAAAGTATAAGAATCACATGATTATATCAATAGACACAGAAAAAGCATTCGACAACATCCAAAACCAATTCCTGTTTAAGACACTAGTGAAGATAGGAATGGAAGGAAAGTTCCTCAAGACAATACAAGCTATAGATGAAAAACCAACAGCCAAAGTCGTAGTCAACGGAGAAAAGACTAACACAATCCCACTGAAAAAGGGGGCCAGACAAGGATACCCCTTGTCTCCACTCATATTTAATATCGTGCTGGAGGTTTTAGCTAACAGCATAAGGCTAAGAAGTGACATCAAAGGTATTCGTCTGGGGAAGGAAGAGGTGAAACTATCATTATTTGCAGATGATATGATTTTATATATGGAAAATCCCAAAAGTTCCACAAGGGGAGTACTGGAAGCAATAGAGGAGTTTGGCAGCGTCGCAGGATACAAGATCGACAAACAGAAGTCCATTGGACTGTTATACACATCAAATAAGACCACAGAAGAGGTCAAAAAGGTGGTACCCTTTACTATAGCCAAACACAAATTGAAATATCTAGGGATACCCCTGACTGAAGAAACAAAAGATCTATATAGGGAAAATTATAGAACACTATTACAAGAAACCAAGAGCGACCTCAACAAATGGAAGAATATTCCATGCTCTTGGATTTGGAGACTTAATATAGTTAAGATGTCAGTTCTGCCAAAAGCACTATATAAGTTTAATGTTATCCCGATACAATTACCATCATCTTTCTTCAAAGAAATGGAAAAATTGATTACCAACTTCATATGGAGAGGGAAGAAGCCCAGAATTAGCAGAGAACTCCTCAAGAAGAAGGACACCGTGGGAGGACTTGCTTTACCTGACTTTGGCACATCCTATGCAGCCACAGTCCTCAAAACTGCATGGTATTGGTACAATGACAGATACTCAGACCAATGGAAAAGAACTGAAAACCCAGAAATAAAAGCATCAGCATACACACAGCTGATCTTTGATAAGGGCCCCAAAAATATCAAATGGGAAGCCGATGCCCTCTTTAACAAATGGTGCGGGAAAAAATGGATATCAACATGAATAAAATGAAGCAAGACCCTTATCTCATTCCATGCACAAGAGTAAACTCAAGGTGGATCACAGACCTTGAAGTTAAACCCCAAACTATTAGGGCCATCAATGAGGGAATTGGGACCAACTTGAGAACTTTGGCGCAGGGAATACACAGGCTATCAGAAATAGGGAAGGACACAAACACAGACGAGGCACAAATTGACAAATGGGATATACTGAAGATAAAACACTTGTGTACATCTAAAGAATTCACCAAGAGAGTAATAAGAGAGTCCACAGACTGGGAAAACATCTTTAGCAATGACACATCAGACAAAGGCCTTATTACTAAAATTTACAATACTCTGCTAGCTTCCAAAAAGAAAAAAACCAATAGCCCACTTGAAAGGTGGGCAAAGGACTTGAACAGAAATTTTACAGGGACAGAAATCCGAATGGCCAACAAACATATGAGAAAATGTTCCCGATCTTTAGCCATAAGAGAAATGCAAATTAAAACAACAATGAGGTACCACCTGACACCCTCAAAGGTAGCCCAATTCAAAAAATCAGAAAGCAACAAGGGTTGAAGGGGCTGTGAGGAGACAGGAACTCTCATCCACTGCTGGTGGGACTGTAAGTACATACAGCCACTATGGAACTCAATCTGGCAATACCTAAAACAGATGGAAATAGAGTCACCATATAACCCAGCAATCCCCCTACTGGGCATATACCCAGAAGACGCAAGAAACAAACCAAGACCAGACATCTGTGCTCCAATGTTCATTGCGGCACAGTTCACAATTGCAAGGAATTGGAAGCAACTGAAATTTCCATCAACTGACGATTGGATTAAAAAACTATGGTATATACATACAATGGAGTACTACGCATCACTAAAAAGCAGTGATGAACGTATGAGGCACATAGTGACATGGGAAGAACTGGAGGAAATCATGCTAAGCGAGGTAAGTCAGGCACAAAAGGACAAGTACAACATGAGCCTGCTGAGGTAAGAATTTTAAAAATTTTTAAAAAGCAAAGTGGCATAGGGGAAAAAGCTACTGTATACAAACATTTTAGGGGTGAAGACTGTGTAGTATGGGAGAGACCAGACCAAAACCAGGGATGCACATGGTAGACAATGCTGGGGGGGGGGGAAGGAAAATAAAAGGATGAATATAAGGAAGAAAAAGGGAGTGGGGCCATGGGGCACTAATCCACCCAAGGGAAGGGTATTGTTTATATCTCCACAGGGAAAGTGGGACCAGACTTCAACCCAGTGCCGCAAGGTGTGAATGCAATATCCCGGCGTGGAGTAGGGAACTAGTGGAGAGGTCTGGGAGGCTGGCCCCAGCACCATAAATTAAGTGGATTCCTGCCCCTCCCCCCAAAAGAATTTGTTCCAAAGGACGACATTGTCTCTGCAGCTCCGGGAGATGAACATATCTGATCAGAGCACACGGGAGCAGATGAAGGGGCAGGAGGAGAGAGTGGAACACAGCCTGGCCCACCAGGCCATGAGGATGGTGTTCCTGAGTAGAGCAGCCAGTCCACAGAGAGAACAACATGGCTGGCCCCACTATGAGAAAAGATGCCAATCAGTGACTAAGGGTGATACAGGGGACAGAACCAGAGACACAGTGTGGGAATTGCACCTGACCTGATCCCACCACACTGAACCAAAACACTGGGGGAGTGCAGCGGAACAGCAAGGGAATGGAGAGGCAAGGTCCCCAGGGAATGCTGAAAGTGGACTTTGGGGCCAGGGCATAGTGCCCCAACAGACAGAACTGGAAAACGCTCCTAAGGGCCAGCAAACGATCCCTGAACTAACTACAAGCTTTTCTCTTGTGAAGTGTTTTCTTTTGTTCTTTGTCAGCGGTTTGTTTTTGTTGTTTTGTTGTCTGGTTGTATACTGTTGCTTTGTTTTCCTCTGTCTTGTTTTTGTGCATGTTAGTGTCTCCACTGGTCTGTCTGAATAGGACAGGCTGGATGAACTATCTGGAGGAAAAACAACGGGACCGACAGTTCCGGGGGAACTTGGGGTGGGGGGTGGGGTTAGGGAGGGTAAGGAAGAGGTGTTAACAAACACAGGGACAAGGGAACAACATGGGACCCAAAATGGTAGAGAGGGGGGAGTGGCAGGCCTGGTGGGGAATGATCAAGGGCAAGGTTGCTTAGAGAACAGGTATACTCTAGCCTAGGTGGTGACGAAGCATGGTAGTAGGGCAGGAGGAAAGTCAAGGGAGATGGAGGAAAGAGCTAGGAGTCAAAGGGCATTTAGGGAGGTCTAGACAAAGACATGTACATGCAAATATATATAGGAGGATGGGGAAATAGATCTATGTGTCTATATTTATAGGTCAAATATTAAGGTGGCGGAAGGACCTTGGGCCTCTACTCAAACACTCCCTCAATACTTTCTTTTATTAAATGGGTACTCTATGATGCTCACTCCCCCGACACAACTGCTGAAGCCAAAGTGGGTGAACAAGTAAATGTGGTGAAGAAAGCTGATGGTGCCCGGCTATCAAAAGAGATAGTGACTGGGGTCTTAAAGGCTTGAAGGTAAACAAGTGGCCATCTAGCTCAGAAGCAACAAAGTCCACAAGGAAGAACACACCAGCCTGTGTGACCGAGTGGTCCTGAAGGGATCAGTTATCAGGCATCAAAGAACAAAAATATCATATCATTGGTTGCACACCTCCATGATAGGATCGCTGAAGACAAATGGATGCATAAGCAAATGTGGTGAAGAAAGCTGATGGTGCCCGGTTATCAAAAGAGATAGTGTCTGGAGTCTTAAAGGCTTGAAGGTGAACAAGTAGCCATTTAGCTCCGAAGCAAAAAAAGCCCACATGGAAGAAGCACACCAGCCAGTGTGATCACGAGGTGCCAAAGGTACCAGGTATAAGGCATCATGCAAAAAAAAAAGATATATAAAGATATATGTGTGTGTGTGTATATATATATATATATATATATATATATATATATATATATATATATATATAACATATTGAATGAAGGGGGAAGTGCAGAATGGAGACCCAAGGCCCAAGTGTCAGCCAATGGAGATCCCCTCATAGAGGGGTTTAGGAGAGGAGATGGGTCAATCAGGGTGTGAGGTAGTACCGATGAAGAACACAGCTTTCCCCCAGATCCTGGATGCTTTCTCCCCCCACCTACCATGATCCAAATTCTACCTTGCAGGGCTGGATAGGGCAGAGGTTGTACACTGGTACATATGAGGGCTGGAGGCACAGGGAATCCAGGGTGGATGATACCTTCAGGACCAAGGGTGTGAGGGACGATGCTGGGAGAGTGGAGGGTGAGTGGGTTGGAAAGGGGGAACTGATTACAAGGATCCACATGTGACCTCTTCCCTGGGAGAGGGACAGCAGAGAAGGGGGGAAGGGAGACTCCTGACAGGGCAAGATATGACAAAATAATGATGTATAAATTACCAAGGGCACATGATGGAGGGGGGAGCGGAGAGGGAGGGGAAAAAAGAGAATCTGATGCAAAGGGCTTAAGTGGAGAACAAATGCTTTGAGAATGATTGGGGCAGGGAATGTATGGATGTGCTTTATACAATTGATGTATGTATATGTATGGATTATGATAAGAGTTGTATGAGTCCCTAATAAAATGTAAAAAAAGAAAAGAGGAGAAAAAAAAGAAAATGATTAGGGAAAAGAATGTACAGATATGCTTTATACAATTGATGTATGTATATGTATGGACTGTGATAAGAGTTGTATGAGCCCCTAATAAATTGTTTTTAAAAATGTAAAATAGGAAAGCAGTCAATTAATATTAATTGAATACTCTCATTTAGCAGAATAACACTTAGATCAATCATAATGACTAGCTCTCTATGTATAATTTATAATCATCTAAATGAACCCTTGAGAAACACAGTATCTAAAATAGGTCATTATTTTGTCTTTTGGTTGAAAAGAAGTTTTGTTTCAGTAGGTATGCTTCACTGACTTTTTGAAGTAAATCATTTCATTTAAATGACATAATGTATGGGTAATTGTAAATATTCAACAAACTTACATTTTCCTTCATATTCTTACCACTTTA
This sequence comes from Tenrec ecaudatus, assembly GCF_050624435.1. Classification (NCBI taxonomy): domain Eukaryota; kingdom Metazoa; phylum Chordata; class Mammalia; order Afrosoricida; family Tenrecidae; genus Tenrec; species Tenrec ecaudatus. Next base: position 307,014,395 of record NC_134530.1, read on the forward strand.
ATTTAATAAACATTTCAGTAACAAATATTTTTAATCCAATTATTTTTAGCTCAGGCTGAAAACGCTGTGCAAATTAGTATAAAGGATCTTCTAGGTTCATGTGTTTGTGATTGAGTTAAAAGAATTCTGCTGTACTAACATCTCTAAATTATTTTTGGGGTTGTCTTTTATTCTACATGACAGCGCATACAAAGCGTTACCACAGGTTTTGGATATTTGATCCAAGGTCATAAAATGTGATTTATTTGTGCTATATAGTATAATGAAGTCAAGTGATATTTCCCCATCTCTAAACTTAGGTAAATATTAAAACCGCCAACCTGATCATGGCTTGCATAACACGTGACAGGGCTTTGTCAGTGTTTGAATGACATCTTTTCTGATTTTCACTAAACTCTGATAATAGCTATGACTTAGGTTTGATTGTGATAACTTTGGGTGTACACAGTCAATTTGCTTGATTTTTGACCAACAGGTTATGGTTTAAATAACCTAGCAATGCCTTAAAAGAAAAACCTGGATATTTGCCAATCAGCCATTGGAATGCCTGTGGAGCCCAGTCCCACTCTGATATGCATGGTGTTTCCCAGGAGTCAGAATGAAATTCATAGAAACTGGCCTCTATTGCTCCGATGACTTAGTGAGATTAGAAACTTGCATATAGAATACTCAGTAAAGATGAAGCAAGATTCAAATCCATGATTACAGAATACTCTTCCTTCAATAACATTTACCTCAAACATAGATAACACATCACAACAACAGTTGCATAATGATTTTTATAAAGAAAAGCTATAACAATAACCCAACATAGCATAAGCAACCCAACTTTCAATTTGTGGGAGATCTTTTATTTGATTATGGTTCCTTGTTGTTTAGTGTTCTCAGGTCATTTTTGACTCATAGTGACAAACATTGTCCGGTTCTGTGCCATTCTCACAATTGTTTTGTTTGAACTCATTCTTGCCATCACTGGGTAGATCCATATGTTTGACAGTCTCTCTTTTTCTCTGACCTTGCCCTTTACCAAGCATGACGCCCTTCTTCAGTTACTGAAGTTATAACTTAAGTACACATATATTTCCTCACCACCAATTTCCTGTCAATTTGTTGGACTGTGGTGGTTTGTGTGTTGCTGTGGTGCTAGAAGCTATGTCACTGCCAACAGGGCCAACAGGGTCACCCAAAGTGAACAGGTCTCAGTGGCATATTCCATGCTGAAAACAGAAACGAAGAAGGACTTGGCTCCCCACTTTGGAGGAAGGAGTCGCTGAAAACCTTATGCGTGACTTCAAAGCACTGTCAAATATTGAAAGCCTAAACAAAGGAAGCAGAACGTTGTTGGAAATACTGCCAGAGGATGGGGCCATCAGTCTCAGGACATTCAAAATGTGATGGAGGAGGAGCTGATTTCTTGAAGGGGAGTCAATCGTGGTAAAGGATATGGGCGTTGGGGCTTCGGGATTCTCATTTGTTGATGGGGCACGACTCAAGGTAAAGAGAAGTGGCTGCTAAGACCTCTTAATGATCAGAGATTGGACTATATGAAGCATAAATTAAGGACAATTGTAAATGGTCAAAACTGAAATGCCATGCATGAAGATTGATATCCTAGGTATTAGTGGGTTGAAATGGCCTGATATTGGTGATTTTGAATCAGAAAATAATATGCCAGGAATAACACAATCAAGAGGAATGGCGTGGCATTCATTGTCAGTAAGGATCTTGCTAAATCCATCCTGAAGTACAGTGCTATCTATGATTGGATTATATCTACCCACCTTTAAGGTCAGACTCACCTCAGCCCTGAAAGTAACAGCCTTGATCTTCCACAATTTAGAAAAGTCTTTGTGTAGCAGATTTACTCAATGTGATGCATCGTTGGATCTCTTGACTGCTATGTTCATGAGCACTGATTATAGACCCAGGAAAGATGAAATCCTTGACAACTTCAGTCTTTCCTCTGTTTATTATGAGGATTTTTGTTTTCTTTACATTGAGTTGTCCTCCAAACTGAAAGCTGCAGTCTTTGGTTTTCACGAGCAAGTGTTCCAGTTCACCTAGCTTTCAGCAAGCAAGGTTGTGTCATCTGCACATTGCACTCTGTTAACCAGTCTTTCTTCAAACTTGATGTCATGTTTTTCATATAGTTCAGATGCTCACGTTATTTGTCAGGAATTCAGATTGAGTAAGGTGAAATAATACAACCCTGATACATTTCCTGACTAAACCACACACAATCCTCATATTCTGGTTGAATGATTGCTTCTTGAAAACATGCACTAATGCGATGGAGTGTTCTCAAGTTCCTATACTTCTCAGTGTTACCCATGGTTTGTTAAAATCCATGCAGTAGAATGCCTTGGCATAGTCAATAAAAACAAGTAAACATCTTTCTGGTATTCTCTGATTTCAGTCAAGAACCATTTGATATCAGCCATGTCCTCTTCTGGATGTGGCTTGAACATTTGACAGCTCCATGTTGATGTACTACTGTAACCATTATTGAATGATCACTTCAAAACATTATTTGCACATGATATTAATGAATTTGTTAGATAATATCTGCATTCTGTTGCATCACCTTTCTTTGGAATGGGTATAAATTTGGGATTCCTCTAGACAGTTGACCAGGTAGTTGTCTTCTAAATTTTCTTGGATTCTAGTGCTTCATCAATTTGTGGAAACATTTCATTTGGCATTCCATAAATTCCTGCAGCCTTGTTTTTAACTAGTCACTTTGGTAATATAGTGGGTTACACATTATGCTACTAAGCACAAGATCAGCAGTTCAAAACCACTTGTGGGAACTGTGGAAGAAAGATGAGCCATTAAACATTTCCAGTCTTGGAAACCTACAGGGACCATTTTATTCTGTTTTATAAGATTGCTATGAGTCATAATCCACTTGTTGACAGTGAGTTTGGTTGTGGTTTGCTTTTAAATAGTGAGTTTACTGTAACTTATGTTTTATATGCCGTCTCTTGAAATGGATGAATATCAATAAAAAAAATTTTGGAACAATGACTATGTATTCCTTTCAACGTGTTTTGATGTTTCCTGCATTTTTTCAATATTTTGTCTTTAGAACCCTTCAATACTGCCACTGGAGATTTGAATGGTATCTTCAATTCTTTCAATTTGAGATACGATGAGTGTGTTCTTCTGTTTTCTAATTAAAAGTATTTTTACATTTTATTATAATATTCTATTTGGTCTTCCTGAGCTTCCCTTTGACATTTTTTATTAAAAGATTATCTTATTGGGGGCTCCTACAACTCTTATTGCAATCCATACATCAATTGTATAAGGCATAGTTGTACATATATTGCCATTGTTATTTTCTAGACATTAACTTTCTATTGAACCCTTGGTATCAGCTCCTTTTTTCCCTCTCCCCCACCCTCCTGACCCCTTGATAGATTATGAATTATTATTATTTTCATATCTCACACCGGATGCTGTTTCCCTTACCCCATGATTTGTATTGTTTCCTCCACTGGAGGGGGATGGTGTGCCTATCTATTGGCCCTGCTTTCTCCACTTCTCTCCTCCCCTCCCCCCTAACCTTTTGGTATTGCTAGTCCCATTCTTGTTCCTAGATTCTGTATATTGTGAGCACAGGCGTCATGATAGTGGGGTTGAGGAAGCCTCAAGGAACCAGAGGAATAGTGTGTGTTCCATCAGTGTTTTACTGCACTCTAGTTGACTCATCCCTTCCCTGTGACCCCTTTGTGGAGGGAATGTTCCGTTGTCTACAGATGGGCTTTGGGTATGTACTCCGATCCCCCTCATTCTCAACAATATGTTTTTGTTTGTTTGTTTGTTTTCTATAGGTCTTCTGATGCCTGTTACCTGGTCCCGATGACACCTCATGATCTCACTGGCTGGTGTGCTTCTTCCATGTGGGCTTGTTGCTTCTCTACTATGGCCGCTTGTTTAACTTCAAGTCTCTAAGACCCAAGATACTATATCTTTTAATAGCCAGACATCGTCTGCTTTCTTCACCACATTTGCTTATGCACCCATTTTGTCTTCAGCAATTGTGCCATGAAGGTGAGCATCACCTTACCTCAAAACCTACTACAGAGTCATGGTTGTCAATACAGCCTGGTACTGGTATAATGATAGATGGAACAAGGCAGAAAACCCAGAAACAAAAGCATCTATTTATAGACTATTTATTTTCAACAAAAGCCCAATAAACATTACATGGGAGGGGGCTGCCTTCTTTATTAAATGGTACTGGAAAAACTGGATATCCATCTACAGAAAATGAAACATGGCCCATACGTCACCTTATCCACCAAAATGAACTCTAGGTGGATCAAAAAGCAAACTGTAAAACCTAAAGCTATCAGGATCATCAACAAGAATGTTAGGACAAATATAAGTGCATTGAATACATGGGCTACCAAATAGAACAAAAGAAGAACTATGTTTTTTAATTTGCTAAGGTTTGTTTTATGATCAAACATGTGGTCTATTTTAGAATATGTGCTGTGTGCATTGAAGATGTTTGTTTTTGCTGGTGATTGGAAAACTCTGTAAATAGCTAGGAGGTCAAGCTACTTGATTGTGTTGTTCAGCAATTCAGTTTCTTTCCTGTCGATCTATCTTCCCTTGAGAGTGGTGTAGTGAACTCTCCTATTACTGTCAATCTGGTGGTTTCTCTTTTCATTTTTTGAGGATTTGGTGGATGTGATTCCAGGGTCTTCTGTTGGGCATATATATGTTGATTAGGACTATGTGTTCTTGGTCTATCGGTTCTTTGCTCAATATGTATTGCCTACTTTGTTCTCACTCTGTGGTTTACTTTGAAGTCTATTTTTTCAGAGATTAATATTGCCATTCTGGATTTTTTTTGGTTGCCAGTGGTATTGTACAATTTTGCCATCCTTTGATTCTCAGTCTATTCTTGTTTGAATTTGAGGTGTGTCTCTTGAAGGCAGCAGATTGATGGCTCTTGTTTCCTAATCCAGTCTGCTACTCTTTGTCTTTTGACTGGTGCATTTAGTTCATTGATATTCAGTGTCTTTCCAAATTAATAGTAGATAGGTACGGGGATTCTTTGACATGCCGTGCCCCCTATCTGCCTCCACTCAGGAGTCTCAGGGGTAAATAGGAGGTACAAATGATGGTCTGAGGTGGGGGGATGGGCAGGGGCTTTTAATCAGGGGCCCATTTGGAGGATGTAAGTCTTTGCACTCGGCAAGTCTCTAAGCTGCCACAGGCAGGTACTTCAAGACTCTGTTATACCAAATTCTGGGTTCTCTGGTGTGTGAGTGAGTGGAGGGAAGGAGTTTTTTGTTTGTTTGTTTTAAATAAAGAAGAATATAAAAAAATAATCTAGAAGGACTTCGAGTTCAGGTTGTATGTCTGATTGCCCAGAGTGCGGGTTCCTATCTGTTAGATTCTGACTGAGACTGACTGAGTTACTAAGAGTTTCTTTCTGACATTTACGTTTTCCTGGACCTCTTATAACAATATTATATTTCCAGAATCAAATAATAGTAGGTTGATTATTCAAGTCTTACCCTACCAGTACGGAAGAGACCAGACAAGCCTCTACTCTTATGATTTGGTTCTCTAGCACTCCACTCACTTGGTACCATACTATGTTACAGCAGGTGGTCTAGAGAAACAAATCCAGCAACACTCTTCTATGTATAAGAAAGAGCTTAATATCAAGAAGTTATTATGTATGAAGAAGATTTCATATCCCAGTCTATAAGTCCCTCTTTAGACTCACGTAGCCACATGAAATGAGGAAGATCACAGTAGGTGGGTGTAGAGTTGTGCAGATCCAAAGTGGAAACACAGCAGGGCAGTGGCAGTTCTCAGGGTCAGTGGCAGAGACCCAGTGAGCAAGAAGGCATGGGGTAGTGAGAGAGAGGTACCCAGACTTCCTCCTCCTCCTCCCCACCCTTTATAAGAATGCCCCACCTCTTAGGAGGCACCATAAAACTATCACCAGATTGACAGATTAGATTTGACTATACCTTTCATACATCTTCAAGTTGACATAAAATCATCTATGATAGTTACAAAATCTCTTGTCAAGTTGAGTGTATTAAGAGCGAAGGGGTAGAGCTTAGGCTGTCAATCAAGCTACAGCTTGATTGAAGGGAGACTGAGATAAATATCTCTCTGGAGGTTGGCCTCCCTCTCTCTCTCTGCCTTTCCCTTCCTGTTGACAAGCCACATGGGCACTTGCTGAGACCTGCAGGATGCCCTCTCTGCTTCACCTTCCTGTTGAAGAGCTACACTCAGGGAGCTTCAGGAGCTATGTGGAGACCTTTGTCAGTTCAGTGCAGAGATTCTTCCACTGCCATTGGATCCACAATACTTTGCACCTACAGCCTGTGATCTTCCTGCATCTTTCATCAGTGCATTTGATTGGGTGAATCTGAAGAGGGACTTATGGATTAGAATTAGACTTATGGGCTAATATCGGATTTATGGACTTGATCTGATGGGCCTGGGATGTTTTATCAATGTATACTTGCTCTTTGATATAAAGTTCTCCCTTACATATATTTGAATGTCGCTGAGGTTTTTTTCTCGTCCACCCAGCCTAACACATCACTTAACTACCATAACCTCATTTATCTGTGAAACCAGAGGAGTAGCAGAACAGCAGCAGCAGATCCAAGCGTCAGAAGATATGATGGAGTGGTGTACCTCTAAGTCCACAGAGCAAGTAAAGCTGAGTGTTTGTCAACAGGAGCTGGCTTGTGGAGTTGGGTATCTTCAGGCACTTATCCAGGGAGTTGGGTTTGTTGATCCACAATGCTGGAATTGAGTGCCTTCAGGGTGAGGCTTATAGTGGAATAGCAAGCCCTTTAGACATTTATTACTAGCCATAACAAACTTTATAACATTGTACCAGCAGGGCAGATACTAGACTAACTGGATGAAGGCCAGTGAGACACCTGCCTGTAGGTACAGCAGAGAATAACCAATCCGAATAGCACAACTGTATCCTATATGTATTTTCACATCACTTGTTGACTATTAACTCATTAATAGCAAGCATTGTTTGTGAGTTACGTGTCACCATTGAAATTATTATTGAACGGAGCTACAGATATAGAGTGCTGTGGCAGGAATAGTTGGTGTCAGAATAAGGTCAAAAGGGATGGACCGTAGAGGCCTGTCTTACCTTTGCTTTGAGGCAATTGACCCTCAGGAGGCAGAGAGGACTGATGTGGCCTACATCCCATTGTTGCATTAACCCTTGAATTAGGCAGAGTTGATTTGAGAAACAAGTCCAGTAACACTTATATATATGCACAAAATAAATCAAGTGATATTTATATATATATATATATTATCAAGAAGGAAGTGTTCATCAGGAAAACACCTCATTCAAGTCCAACTAAAGTCCATAAGTCTGATACTAGTCCATAAGTCTTTCTTCAGATTCATGAAGCCGTGTGGAATGATGCAGAATACAGAACATCACTGGCTGTAGGGTGTAAAATCTGTGGATCCAATGATGGTGGCTCTGGCCACAATCAGGATCAGCCAGCAGAAAGGTAAATGCAGAGAGAGAAGGGAAGTTCCAAGGGACTTCATGAGAAGGCCATGCCCACAAAGATGCTGTATCATAAAGCAGCTGTCTCACACTATAGATAAAAAGAACAATGGAGAGATTCAGGTCACTTTGGGTTTTACACTCTCAATAGCAGCCCATGGAAATTTGGAAATATCCAAACCCAAAGATTCCCCATAACCCAGTTGTATCTCCTGTAGTCCTCCGGAGTCTCACCTTTAGGAGGTGGGAAGGACACATCAGAACCGTGATCACTGCCATTGTCTGCAGAAGGACAAAAACAGGATCTTGTCATGATGCACCCCAGGAAATGAGACAAGGAGAACAAGAATGATGAGGTAAGGGGTTTCGCCATGGGTTTCCATCTCTACTATCCCAAGGATCTCTGCGTAAGCCTCCCTCCCCCCCATACTTACATGCAGCTTGAGCATAGCTCCCTCCTTTTCCACCTGTGAGAACAAAGCATGATGTGTTAGATTAAGCAGAAGACAGGACCACAAAATCCTAGAAGAGCTTGTTAGTCTTGGATAGCAGTGAAGTTTCCAAAACTGCGACAGAACCAGGACAGGGTAAGAAAACGTAAGAAACGTGTAGACATTGGTGCAACTAAACTGCTGGAAGTCTATGCTTAACAGGACCTTCTGTGGCCTGTGACTACTGAGAATCAGGTTTTCATCACTAGAACCATTAAGATGAAAGCTTGTCCTTCATTTTCAGAAGTGCTTTACAGAAGTGGAAGTGTTAGCACAAGGGCCCAGCAGGAACAGCACATGTGAGGATGGTCCTTTCCACAACAAAGCAGGAGATGACCTTGGAATTCTACTAACTGGAATTTAAGACTTTCCAAGAAAATTCCAATCGCACTCCCTGTCTACCTGATTTCTTCCTCCAGATCACAGCAGCAGCCACTGCAGCTCCAAGGATGGCAGTTCCTAGGAGAATCAGGCCAACAATGATTCCCGTGATGGAGGTAGTGGGCTCAGAAGACAGTTCTGAAAAGAGAAGGGAGGTTAGTTAGCTCTGGTGTCCGGGAAGCCTCCAGAAAGGCTCCTGCTTTTCGGGAAATGAGGCTTCACCCTTGTCCCTCTCCTTACTCCATCTCAGGGTGAGGGGCTCAGGCAACCCCTCATGCTGCACACGGCATGTGTATCTCTGCTCTTCTCCGATGGGAACCACTATGGCTGCCCACTTCTGGAAGGTTCCATCCCCAGAAGGCCTGGTCTCTACAAGCTCCGTGTCCTGGATCTTGTCCTCGTGGTCCCGCTGCCAGGTAAGGGTGATTGCTGAGGGGTAGAAGCCTCGGGCCCAGCACCTCAGTGTGGCCTCATCTTCAGAGATAGGGTGGTGAGTCACATGTGTCTTTGGTGATTCTAAAAGAAATAGCCAGAGAATTTCAGAACTTTCTATTACCTCCTTGAGGCCACTGAGCAGGTTTTGTGGGATCATCCAGAAAATGGACAGGATAATTATAGAAGTATCCATAATAACCAACCATTCTGAAAATAGGGAAAAGACAATATTGAAAAATAAAATTTTAGAACAATATGTCTCATGAAAAATGATGTGAACATTTTCAATAAAATCCTAGCCAATAGAATCCAACAACACATCATAAAAACAAAACGATCAAAAACATATCATAACCAGTGACATTCATATCAGGTATTCGAGGTTAGTTCAACATTAGAAACCAACTAATGTTATCCATGACATAACACAAAGGAAAAGGACAAAATGAACATATCAACTGATGGATAAAATGCATTTGACAAAATCCAAGACCCATTCCTGTTTAAAAGCATGCAAAAAAAAAAAAACAGAATAGAAAGGAAAGTCCTCAGAATAATTAAGGATATAAATACCAAGTCTAAATGAAGAGAGAATGACAGTATTCTCTAGTGAACAGGAACAAGACAAGTGTGTACTTTATCATTATTTCTATTCAATATTGTATTGGAAGTCCTAGTCTGAGCAGTAAAACAAGAAACAGAAATAAAAGGCATCCAAACAAAGAAGTAAAAGTATCTATTTGTAGATATGATCTCAGACATAAAAAACCCCAGTCTCAGCAAGAAAATTATTGGAACTAATGGGAAGTTTCAGCGAAGTGGCAGGAAACAAAATAAACATTCATTAACAAAGAGAACTTTGGAAAGAAAAACATTTTCAATAGCCACCTAAAAGATTAAATACTTAGGAATAAATCTAACTAAAGAAACAAAAGACAAACAAAAAGAAACCTACAGTATATTTATTTCAAAAACAACAATTACTACAACAACAAAAGATAACCCACATAACTAGAAGAATGTATAATGCTCCTGAATGGGAAGATTCAACATTATGAAAATGTCAATGTTACACAAAGAGATCTACAAAAGCATACAGTGATCCAGATCCCAATAAATTCTTTAACGAATTGGGAAAACCAATCATCAAGCTCATATCGGAAAGAAATAGATCTTGAATAAGCAAAGTACTATTAAAGTAGGAGGCCTCACATTCCAAATATCTAAACCAACCACATTAAAACAGCCAGGATCTAGTAGAACCACAGATACATAGACTAAAAGAACAGAAGTGAGTACACAGAAGTAAATTCACCCACCTATGAACAGCTAATATTTTATAATAGCCAAAATACATTAAATAGGCATGAAATTGGTGCTTGAAAAAGTGGGGATAAATCTGCAGAAAAATGAAACAGGACTTTTATCACATTTCACATCATGTTAAATGCAACCACACAAGACTCTAGATAGATCAAAGACTTAAATATAAACTGTAAAGTTATAAATATCATCAATGGAAATAAAACATATTTAGGGACCATGATACATGGCATACAAGTATATACACTATCAACTGAAAGCACATGGGTAGTAGAAGACAAACTAGATGTGTAGGACCTTCTAAAAAATCATATGCATGCATGCATCAAAATATTTCCCCAAAAGAGAGCTCACAGATAAGAAATACATTTTGACAATGACTTATTGGGCAAATGATTGACCTTTAAAATTTACAGAAAACTTTAACAGGAAACTCTGTGTTTCTTATAAACACACTTTAAAGTATTGTTTCTTATAAACAACATTTTAATGAAATAAGACAAATAATCCAATTTTAGAATAGGCAGAGGACAAAAGAGAACACTCACCCAATAAGATATTGAGGCTGCCAAACCAATATGGAAAAATGATTTTGATCATTAAGCTTTACAGATGCAAATCAATACAGCAATTAGATACCATCTCATCTCAGCATTAGTAGCAAACAACAAATGCTGGTGAGACTGTGGAGAGAAAGTAGCCCTCATACACCACTGGTGGTTCTCTAATATGGTGCAACCACTGTGGAAAACAGTGTGGCACTTCCTTAAGAAATGAGTAATATAAATATCATGATACAGCAATCCCAATGTTGGCATATGTCCTAGAGAAATCAGAGTTGTAAACAAACAGATACATGCATATCCATGTTCATCTCCATACTATTCACAATGGCAGAAAGACAAAAAAACCTTAAAAACCCATCAATGCAAGAATTGGTAAAACAACAACAAACAAACAAACCCCCAAACTGTGGTACATACACAGGATGGAAACTATGTAATGTTGAAGAATAATGACCTACACAACATTCCATAACATGGATGAATTTGGAAAACATTATGCTGAGTGAAATAAAGTGATCATAAAAGCACAAACGTTTTATGAGACCACTATTATAAAACAATCACGAAAAACTTTCACACTTAAATTTTTTGATAGTTACCTACAAGCCCTGATAGCATAGGGAATTGGGCTGCTAACCCCAAGGTAAGCAGTTCCAAACCATTAGCTGCTCTTGGGAGAAGAGTGAGTCTTCAACTCCTAAAGAGTTACAGTCTTGGAAACCCATTAGGGGTAGTTAAACCTGGTGCTATGGGGTCACTTTGAGTTGGATTCAAGTTGATGGAAGTTAGAGGGGCTGGAGGGAAAAGGAAAGTGACTGACAGTTGGTAGACATACGTTAACTTGGATGGAGAGGAAGGCAATACAAAATAAGAGAGAGGCTACTTAAAAAATGAGGGAGGCAGAGGAAGACATCAAGGGAAGTCCCAGATTAAAAGGGCACAGAGGTAAATACTGTTACTATCAGTGATCAAAGAGCAGACACACACATAGAAATGCAGTGTGATTGTATGTGTTGGCGGTAGGGTGGGGTGAGTATGTTTGACAGAGGACAGTTCTACAAGGGCATTTGCTACAAATATATCCACGAACTGGTAGAAATTGCAGGAGACAGAGTTATGAAAACTTCTTAGACATAATCAAACACCGTGAATGGAGTTGGGGTTTGGGAGCCATGACCTCAGGGTTAATAGGCTTAAAAATGGACGGACACAGATTTTACATTCAGTTTCCAGGAGCAGCACCTAGGATCTTAAAAGCTCAAGAACAGCCACGTAAGGAGCAATTGCTCTTCGTTCAAAGCAAAGAGTGAAGAAAATGAAAGGTAAATGGAATCACAATGAGTCCAGTGGACTAACAGACCAGGTGAACATCAGTCTCCATGTCCCTGAGACCACAAGAACAAGATGGTACCTGGTCCCTACCACCAACTGCTGAAAAGGATCACATTAGAAGGTCTCCGATAGAGTGGGAGGAAAATGTGGAGCAAAACCCCAAATCATAAAAAAGATCAAACTTGCTTGTCAGATAGAGACAAATGGTACCTCTCAGATCTTGGCCTTCAGCTACCCTTCAGGTCTGGTGGTCTGGAGAATGGAAGTCAACCCTGTTGCTCAATGTAACAGTGAACAGGCCTATGGAGTACACCACAGCACTTGGGAGATTGGTATCCCTTAGAATAACCAGTCGTTGGAGATCAAAGTATTTAAGGGAAACATTCAACACGTTTAGGAAAGGACAGGAAATGGAAATAGAAAACAGAGGGAGGAAATGGAATAAGTGACATTATAGGACTTGCAGTCAGTGGCACAAAATGTATAGGGATTGTTGAATAGAAAACTGACTTGCTCTTTAATGTTGGTTCAAATCAAAGGCAGCTGAGTTTGGTGTTTCCAGAGAAACTGGTTCCCTTAACTGTCTCTGAGAGGATCTGAAAGTCTGGGTTTCCTACTCATTTTCACACCAATGGGTGTGGGGTGGTGGGTATGTGTGGGGTTAACCTTAAGTATCCAGGTTTAAACCCACCAGTTGCTACAGGGAAGTAAGATAAGACTGTCAGCTCCTATAAAGATTTATTTTGGAAACCGTAAACAGCAGTTCCACCCTGGTCCCTGCCCCATAAAGAAGGGTCCCAAGCAGTGGGCTTGGTGTTTTGCTTTTGAGCAGGGCATCAGGGCAGACACAATCCCACTGAAAGGGAATTCGGAGGCGCCCAGCGGCCCTTCTTACCTGTGCGCTGCAGAGTCTCCTTCCCAATCTCCAGGCTTCTGTGCAGCCACTCCAGGAACTTGTCTTCCAAGTAGTAGGCCCTGTAGTGCTCTGCCGAACCAATCTCTTCCCACTTTCTCTTGGTGATCTGAGCAGCTGTGGTTGCAGCTGTCCAGGAGCGCAGGTCCTCATTCAGGGCGATGTAATCGTCACCATCATAGGCTCGCTGATTGTACCCACGGAGGAGGCGCCCATCAGGCCCCACATCACAGCCATACATAACCTGGTAGGTGTGAGACCCTAGCCCATCCCTTGTTGTCAGTCCTGCCTCATGGACAGCTCCGCCCAGCGATTAGCCCCGCACCCAAGCCAGCCCAGCAACTTCCAATAGCTCCACCAGCCCCACGACCCCGCACCCCAAGGTCAGTCTCCCACCTTCCCAGACTGCAGGGGATGGTTCGGAGGCAAGTTGTTTCTCGTCTGCAAACTAAAACAACGCAGCTATTTGAATTGCTTTGGCGCTTCGGAGTCGCTGCTCTGGGCGAGTCCTGGGACTTCCGGATCAAGACGGGCAGCAGCAAGGAGGCTCAACTCACCGGATTCACTCTGGTTGTAGTAGCTGCGCAGATCCTCCAACTGCTGTCTGTAATTCCTTTCGCAGATTTCGGCGATCCTTGTCTGCTCGTCCCAAAACCCTTGCCCGAAGCCCTCCATCCACTGCACCCGCGGTTCTGCCCTTGGGAGGTGGGCGGCGCTGTCGTAACGTCCTAACTGTAGGTCATCCACATAGCCCACTACGATGAGGCGGGTCTCTGCGCGGCCAGGCTGGGATGTGGCGGTGAGGAAATACCTCAGAAAGTGGGTACCTGGGGAGGGATACGGCTGAGACCACAAGCCTCCTGTCCCGCGTGGGGCCCATGTCAAGGTCCAATGGGCAGGGAGGGGAAGAGGTTGGGGCTGGGAGGGAGAGGGTTCGGATAGGACTTGGTGGCAGTGCAACAGCAGCTTTCTCCAGGGTCCCCTCTCCACTCTCCAACCCACCTGCTTCCTCTTCCCTTTCCGTCCAGACCTAGCACTCACCTGCTTGTGTGGGGATCAGGAGAGGGACCCCTGTGATCAGCAGCTGGAGGAGGGTCCCAGAGGCCATTACACGTGTACTGCGGTTCGGAGAAGAATCTGCCTTCCAGCTGGTCCCAGCGTTTTTTCTAATCCAGAGCCCTTCAAAGAAGTGATAGTATTGTGAATGCAAATTGAAACTGCTCAGGCGTGTAAATCCCCTGCGCTGGCAACCACACCCTGACAGCTTGGACCCTGGTCCCTTTCCAACCCACAGACCTTTGGCCTAGCAACCATTAAACATAAACCAGCCCAGGAAAATTAAAATGGACATTCCCTGGTGCGCCCCAACCCTCTCAATAAAGAAACAACTCGACAAAAAAAAAGTTACCAATGCTCTTAGAATTTCTATTTCAAAGTCTGTTCCTTAAAGACGGACAGAGTATGGGCTTCTGCCGTGGCTGCTAAGGAATGGCAAAGGGCACTGAGAACAAGTTGAGAAGGAAGGACCCTGGGAGACCTGAACTTGCACACACCTTAACCTTGAAGGCAGGTCCTAGTGAAAACCTTCCTACAGGACTGGGCTCAGAGACAGATAATCCTGAAACCTGAGATATCCTGGTGCAGGATTGTAGTTGGCGATAATCCTGAAACATTCTGAGACATGTTGACCCAAAGCACCAGTCCAGATAAATCGGGGAGAAAAAAAAAAGATTGAGGAGACCTAAGGACAGACGGAGCACATAATTAAAAAGTTGCTTGACCATGTGCAGAGTGGCACGCCCCTCCCATTTGAACTAGAAGTTTCCTGGAGAGAAAGTCCCCTCTGGCCTCTAGGTGGCACCACTTCATTCATTTTGAAGGGACTATGGTTTTTTTGCTTTGAAATTGATTAGGGCAAAGAATGTACAGATGTGCTTTATACAATTGATGTATGTATATGTATGGATTGTGATAAGAGTTTACGAGTCTCTAATAAAATGCTAAAAAAATAAATAAATCCAAAAAAACTGTAAGGCAACT
This sequence comes from Tenrec ecaudatus, assembly GCF_050624435.1. Lineage (NCBI taxonomy): Eukaryota > Metazoa > Chordata > Mammalia > Afrosoricida > Tenrecidae > Tenrec > Tenrec ecaudatus. The sequence continues at coordinate 307,029,416 of NC_134530.1, forward strand.
CTGCTTCTGTGTCTGAGTGTGTAAGTGTGGTTTATCTCTGGACACTTAATGAACAAGTGGGTTTGAAGCTTGCTAGTTCCTTTGTGGTTGACAATCCAGGAACCGAACTTCATGGTTTAGGTGCCGTAAGTCAGTTCTACTCATAGTAATCCTATGTATAACAGAACAAATAATCACTCATTTATGCAGGATCCTTACAATTGTTACATTTAAGCCAACCCATACAGCCACTTTGTCAGTCCACCCTGTCAAACATTTTCCTCTTTTTTTTGCTGCTCTGCTACTTGACCAAGCATGATGCCCTTCTCCATGGACTGGTCTCTCTGATAACATGTCAAGTACTTGAGAGAAAGTCTACCATCCTTGTCTCTAAAGAACATTCTGGCTGTACCTTCCAAGACAGATTTGTTGGTCAATCCATGGTACCTTCAATATCCTTTGCCAGTACCACAATTCAAATGCAACTGTTCTTGATCTTCCTTATTCAATATCCAACTTTCACATGCAAATGCGGCAAATAGCGTGCATCATGGTAGACACACTTTAGTACTCAAAGTGACATCTTTACTTATCATACTTTATCAAGGTCTTGTGCAGCAGACATAGTCAATTTGATGCATGATTTTATCTCTTGACTGCCCTTTCTATGAGCATTGGTTGTAAATCTAAGCAAGATGAAATCCTTGACAACTTCTATCTTCTCTGTGCTTATCATGGTGCTAACTATTGGTCCAGTGGTGAGGATTGTGGTCTTCTTTACATTGACTTGTAATCCATACCGGAGGCTACAGACCTTGATCTTCATCAGTGAGTGCTTCCTGTCCTGCTCACTTTCAGCAAGCAAGGTCGTCTCATCCAAATATCAAAGGTTGTTAATAAGTTTTCTTCCCATCCTGATGGTGCTATTTTCTTTACCCCATAATCCAACTTCTCTGATTATTGGCTCAGCATACAGATCATATAAGTATGGTGTGAGGATACAACCCTGACACACATCTTTCCTGGTTTTAAACTATGCAAATTCCCTGTTGTGTTTGAACAACTGCCTCTTGATCCATGAGCACAACGAAGTGTTCTGGAATTCGTATCCTTCTCAAGACTATCCATAGTTTGTTATGATCCACATAGCCGACTGTCTTGGCATTGCCAGTAAAACACAAGGAAACAGTTTTCTGCTATTCTTTGTTTTGAACTAAGACCCATCTGATATCATCAATGATAACCCTTGTTCCATGTCCTCTTCTGAATCCAGTGTGGACCTATAGCAGCTGCCTATCAATGGACTGCTGCAACTCTTGATATGCTCATGTGGTTCTTTGCATTCTTTTTATTTGGGTGTGGGATGACATTGTTTTTCTAATGCTGAACTCTCCTTGCCTATCGCATATCGTCATGTTGTATTTTTTTGATATGTTACTGGGTTCCATTGGCTCAGATTTGGATGAGGATTTTTACATCATTGTTCATGGTGGTCTATAATTTACCTTCTCGGTGCTGTATTTGCCTGGTTTTGCCATCCAGGTTCTGCTCACTTCATATAACTAGTTTGGGAGTATTCCTTCCTCTTCTCTCTTTTTCTGTACTGAATTGGGGCAGCTCTTCTCTAAATGATTGGTAGAATTTGCCAGGAAGGCCATCTGGTTAAGGAAATAATTTTGGTGGGATTAAAAAAAACATTTCTTTTTTGTTATGGGTCTCTTCAAATTTTCTACCTTATCCTGTGTTGGCTTATGTAGGTGTGATAGGTTTATTGTACCAATATGGCCAATAGGAACATGGGGGATAAATCGGGTCACAGTTTGATTGGAGGGCAAAGAGATAAATGGCTTGGCAAGACCCATCCCTCACTCTCTTGCTCTCTGGTGATCTCAGCAGCATGCGGCTGCTATAGCTAGTTATCTGCCTCAACTTGTGAGCTACACTACCTGTGGGATAGCCACCACATGGATCGTGTTGCTAGAGCTTGAGGTTTCTTTGAGATCTGCTTCTCCATGCTGCTGGTGTGTACAACACTTTAGCTTGATGCTGGTGGATCTTGTCATCTTGCATTGCTTGAGTCTGATATCCAAACTGAGCCTGCTTCGCTAAGCTCCTGAGGTTCTGACTGTTGGTGATCCGCCTTGCTGTTTGCTGCCTGTGGGCTGACTCTGCCTCCATTGCCCAAAGGAAGATTCAGCTGTCTGCTTCCTTGACCTTGGACCCGGTAGCCCTCTTGAGTTGAAGGACTTCCAGTATATTAACTGTTCCACTGAATTGAGTTGAACTGAGCCCACTGTACTGCTGTGTGGACGTATTAGCTTCTATATTCCTTCATGTGGTATAAATCTATCTTCATATATATAAGTATAATCATAAGTAACTGGTTTTATTTCTCTAGAGAACCCTGCCTAACACAGTATGTAATGTTTTTCTAGACATCTGTCTCTGCCCCCGCCCCCGCCCACTCCAGGTTTTCAAATTTGTTGAATTACAGTTCTTCAGTTATTATCCTTTCATTTCCATTGGTTCTGTTGTGATGTCACCCATTTCATCACTTGTCATGTTATTTGCATCTTCTCATTTTCCTTTGTTAGATTTACCAGTGGCTTGTCAATTTTATTTATCATTTCAAAGAACCAAGTTCTTTTTTTCCCAAGACCTTCAAAAATCAGAATCATAGTCTGAAGGGATTGGCTTTTCTGCTCAGCATAATTACAGATGCTTGTAGGTTGTTGTACATCAGTATGTATTTTTATTTTCAGGCATGCAAATATCTCTTTAATGTAGATCGTATGTAGTCTTTTGTGTGTGTGTGTGTGTGTTGTTTGAAGTGAACTTGTTTGTCACAAGACTCCAAGTTCACTTCAGTTTCACTTTCCTCCTTTTTTCTTTAAGCCACTCAGACCACTGTTTAGGTTTGAGGGCTAAGGAATCTGGAGGGTGAACCAAGTTCTTGTCTTGTTGCTTCTTTCTTTCGTATTTCTGAGGATACTATTTCCCTGTTTACTTATTTTCTACTCAATATTTCCTTTTGTACTGTTGCTTGTAGGTTTACTTTGCTGCTCTTTTAAAATTTCTTGGAGATATTAGGTTAATCTTTCAGATTTTTTAAAGGGATGTGATGTAGTCAAATTTCTTAATATGGCTCTTCTATCCATAATCCCTTTCTGATGCTTTGTTAATTCTCTATGCCTCTATGACTACAGTGACCCAACAATATGCTCAAATTCTAGAACAATATAATTAATATGAAATTCCCATAAAATTTTACTGAAGATCATCCAACAATGTTAAAAAGTAAAAGGAATACGTTAAGATGAGTATTATAGGTGTTAGTGAGCTTAAATGGACTGGAATTGGTCAGTTTGAATCAGAAAAACACGGTTTCCTATGCCAGAATGACATAATCAAGAGGAATGGCTTTGCAATCATCAACAACAAGGATATTTCAAGATCTATCTGAAGTAAAATGCAAACTGTGATAGGATAGTTCCTATCCACACATAAAGAAATCCAAAGAATATGACTGTTTTTCAAATGTATGCATCATAAAAGCTAGTGTTGTAGAAATAGAAGAATTCTTCAATTGTTTTTAGTTAGAGATTGATCAAACACGCAATCAAGATGTATTGATAATTACTAAGGATTGAAATGCAAAAGCTGAAAACAAAGAGGAAGAAACAATGCCTGGAAAACATGCATTGGGTGATAGAAAGGAAGCTGGAGATGGTTTGATAGAATTTTGCAAGACCAATGACTTGTTCATAGCAAAAACCTTTTTTTCAAAAACACAGAAGGACTTTTCCAGATAGATTAAACAGAAATGAAATTAACTACATCCGTGAGAAGAGGCTCTGAAGAAGCTTAATATTAGGGGCTAAAACCAAGCCAAGCACTAACTATGGAAGAGACCATTACTTGCTTATATTTAAGTTCTGGTTGAAGTTAACGAAAATTAAAACAAATCCATGAGAGCCAAAATAGAACCTTGAACATCTCTAGAACAGATTGGATGCATTGAACAGTAATGACAGAGACCTGATGTTCTGTGGAAGGACATCAGGAATATCATTCATGAAGAAAGCAAAAGATCATTAAAAAGAAAAGGAAGAAAGAAATGAAAAAAGTAGATGCCAAAAGAGACTGAAAATTGCTATTAATTGTAGAGTAGGTAAGGCACATGGAGGAAATGATGACTAGAACTGAACAAAAAATTTTAAAGGGCAAGGTGAGAAGAAAAAATAAAATATTGTAATGAAATACGCAGTCTTAGAAACCTGAAAAGGAAGAAAATGCTTATACCACCACTGAATCCACAAGACTTTCCACCCACTGGCCTATGATCTTTCTGCATGCAGCATCATTGCATGTGTTTTGTGAGTCTGAAGAGGACTTTATAGATTGGTATTGGACATATGGACTAATATTGGACTTATGGACTTATGGACTGGGCTGGAATGTTTTTCGCAATATTCAATTGCTCTTTGATACAAAGCTCTTTCTTATACACATATGGGTGTCTATGAATTTGTTTCTCTATTCAACCCGGACTAACACATTATGGCACCTTGAGAGTGGGATACTAGAGAAACAAATCATAAAGATGGAGAGTGGATGCTTGTTTGAGCTCTGCCTCATTCATGGTTTGGCAAGGCAGAGGTCAGATATGACCATGCAGTTCACCGTATTGTTTTCTGGAAAGAATATGGGAATTTAAAGTTTTGATGAATAGAAATCATCTTTGCTTAATCTTGTCTGAAATGGTGAAACTTATTGTGATACATGTGAATCTTGAGCTCAGGTGGCAAAATTGCCCCTTGAATTTCTCAGAGCTGCTTAATGAAATGGCTGCCAGAAGGTCAAAATGACTGACAGAAGGCCCAGCCCTGGCTTAATTCAGTAGAGGCCTAACGCAACAATTTTGTATCAATGGAAAAATTTAGATAAGCTAAATAAGGACTGAACATGACAGTTTTAAAATTGGGTTTTAAGAATCTGATTCTACTTTGTTTATACTGATTTCTTCTGCTCATTATTGTTGATATAATGAGTGATAGAAATGATAACTGTGAAGTATGAAAATAGGGAGCTTTTAAGTCCACTTGCCTGGAGCCACTAAAATTTGATCTTTAAATGGGTCTTGGACATGCCTGCAAAGAAGGCTCTGAAAGGCTAAGCCCCACCCATTGTCTTGAGTGCTCAGGATATTCAAAGGTAAAGAGACTTGCCTAATGGGCTGTTGACAGATTGCAGGAAAAAAGGAACTCTTGGAATTTTCTAATTTTGAACTAGCGGTTTGAGCTTGAGACTGGAGAGAATCTGGAACCATGAAGAAAAATCTTCTCTAGAACTGAACATTAAAGAGAGCCTATGGGCAGCCTGAAATGAATGCTAGCTGACCATCTGGATCCACTTACTGAGTAGAAGTGGGAGAAAAGCAGCAATAGAGAGATGGATTGAGTCTGGCCACTGACACCCATGGACCTGGTTTACAAAGACTAGAGGAGAAGACAACAGTGCTTTACTGATTTGAAGTTCATGACCTAGCCCAAGGGGGCTAGGGTTAGTGGGAATTTGTGATGGGCCCAAGGCCTAAAGGTGAGGTGACTAATGAGCACCCTGGTCAGGTTAAGGGAGGCAGCCACATTGAGTTGACCAGGATCCAATCAGATAGAGGTTTTTGAGCCTGTGAATTGGTGCATATTGCTGCTGACTTTATGGACAGCTTGTCCTGAAATGACTTTGCTTATGCATGTGGACTTCACAAGGTTCCATCTGGGATGAAGATACTTCATATAAAAGATTATGTCCTCGGAGGACTGGGTTGATGTAAGTGGGCCATGTTGAAATTTTATACCCCAAATGGGGTTAATTAAGTCATGAAGTGGCTGGCTTACAAACTTTCTTAGGTGGGGGAATATATTCACAGAATTATGGTATAGGTGTTCACATAAATAGAATATTTTTGTTTTTTCACCTATAGATTGTTATGTTTAAATGAGGGTGCACATAGTGAATTGCATGCATTTTAGTTTTATCCTGTTAGGTACAGCTATGACTTTATTATTGTTTGTTTTAAAATTATATATGGCTAAAGAGTTGTGTGAAAGTGTCAAATTGACAAGGGGTGGTCTGTAGTAGTTACACAATTTGTTGTCAGTTTGAGACTATTAAGAGCGAAGGGGTAGAGTCTAGCCTGTCAACCAGGTTGCAGCTTGATGACCTCATTCGGAGGCGCTAAGGCTATACATAGCCCTCTGGAGGCGGGACACATGCTCACTCCCTTCAAGACATTCCTGCTGACAAGACATATGGAACTATGCTAGTGCCCTGGAGCTGAAGAAGCCACACAGAGACCCTGCCAGCACTGAGATGCCTGTGATCTTCCAGCATTTGGCACCATTGCATGTGTTTCGTGAGTTTGAAGAGGAATTTGTAGATTGGCATTGGACGTATGGGCTAATATCGGACTTATGGACTTGATCTTGACTGGGCTAGGATGTTTTATCACTATAGAATTGCTCTTTTATATAAAGTTCTTTCTTACACACGCAGAACCAATAGCCATTCCACCATTTTAAGAGGTAGCATAAAAGAAAGAATCAATTTTACTGAAGGAATAAGTTCAAGATTCCAGGAATTGATGGCCTAGCCAGGGAAATGTTTCAGCAAACTGATGAAGCACTGGAAACACTGGAAGCACTTACTGATCTATATCAGGAATTTTGGAAGAAAGCTACTTGGCCAACTGATTGGAGGAAATTCATATTTTTTACCCATTTCAAAGCAAGGTGACCCAAGAGAACGGTCAAATTATAGAACAATTTCAAGTAGTATCTTGCCAAAGATTATCCAATAATGATTGTAGCAGTACATTGACAGGGAGCTGCCAGAGGCCCAGGCCAGATTCAGAATAGGACATGGAACAAGGGATATCATTGTTAATGTTAGATGGATATTGACTGAAAACAGAGAATACCAGAAATTTGTTTAGTTGGGTTTTATTAACTGTGTCAAGGCATTTGACTGTGTGGATCATAACAAACTATGGATAGCTTTGAGAAGAATAGAAATTCGAGAGCACTTCATTGTGCTTATGTGGAATTTGTACATGGATCAAGAAGCAATTGTGGGAACAGAACAAGGGAATACTACGTGAGTTAAAATTGGGGAAAAATTGCATCAGCGTTATACACTCTCATCAGACTTATTCAGTCTGTATGGTGAGGTTATAAAATTCTCCAATAAAAAAACTGTATGATTTATTAATAACCTGTGACAGCTTTAAGTGAAAAGAACTTGAAGTACTTGCTGATGAAGATGGATTGCAGCCCTCAGAATGTGTGCAATCTAATGTAAATAAGATAAAAACCCTCACAACTGGATCCATACTTAATGCCATGATAAATGGAAAAGGTTTGAAGTTGTCAAGGATGTCATCTTGCTTGGATCCAAAGACAATGCTCATGGAAGCAGTAATCAGGAGATCAAAAGCTTGCTGCATTGGGAAAACATGCTGCACCAGACTGTTTTGAATATTATTAAGCAAGAGTGTTAGTTTGTTGACTAAAGTGTACCTGACTCAAGCCATGATACTTTCAATTGCCTCAGATGCATGTGAAATTTGACACTGAATAAGAAAGACCAAAGGAGAATTGATGTGTTTGAATTGTGGGGCTAGTGAAGAATATTGAAAATATCATGGACTTCCAAAAGGACGAACAAGTCTATCTTGGATGAAATATAGCCCGAGTACCCTGTTAAAGTTACCGGGAGAGACCAGTTCCTGGAGAAGGATATCGTGCTTGGTAACGGGATGGGGCAGTGAAAAAGTGAAGACCTTAGAAGAGTTGGATTAACACATTGACTTCAACAATGGGCTCAAATCTAAGAACAGTTATGAAGATAAGGCAGGACTGTGCAGTGTTTTGTTTTGTTGTAAATAGGGTCACTGTAAGTAGGAACCAACTGGACAGCACCTAAGAACAACACCAATAATAATAGAGAGATCCAACAAAGTGGCAGGGAACAACATAAACCTACATTAGCAGAGAACCCTGAAAAGGAATCCAGGAAAACAATATAATATAAAATAGTGCCCTAAACATGCAATACTTACAGTAATAAATCAAACTAGAAAAATAAATGATACAAACAAAGAAAAGTATAATACATTACTATAAGAAACCAAAAGAAGCCAGCATAACTAGAAGAACGTACCATGCTCATGGATAGTATGCTAGTCTGGGTAGACTAGAGAAACAAATCCATAGACCCTCATATGTGTATAGGAAAGAGCTTTATATACAAGAACAATCGAATATTGAGAAAACATCCCAGCCTGGTCCAGTTCAAGCCCATAAGTCCGATATTAGCCCATGTGTCTGATACCAATCTATAAAGTCCTCTTCAGACTCGTGGAACACATGCAATGACGCTGAATTTAGGAAGGTCACAGGCCAGTGGGTCGGAAGTCTTGTGGATCCAGTGGCACTGTAAGCATCTAAGTGCTGGCAGAGGAGGATGGAAGGGCATTCTCCATGTGGGTTCTCCAGCTCAGGGCACTCATGTACTTCAATGTTCTTTGTTAGCTGCAATGTCTCCCAGGGAGAGTGGGCCCTGAGAGAGAGAGTCTCCTGCCGCCAAGGAGGAATATAGGAGTTTCCAGAATCCTCAGGAGAAAGCCATGCCCACACAGATGCTTCATTGGCTATCACCAGATTGACAGGATAAACTCCACCCCTTTGCTCTTAATCCTCTTAAATTGACAAATGATTATATAGCTACCACAGACAGGAAGACTCAACATTTTCAAAATATCAGTATTACCCAAAGCTATCTACAGAGATCATGGAACTCAGATTCCAACTTTATTCTCTAAAGGGATAGGAAAACTAATCACAATTTTATAAAGAAAAGAAAGAGACCCTGTATAAGCAAAGGAATACCGAAAAGAACAAAGTAAGAGTCCTCCTACTTGTCCATCTCAAAATCTACTATAAAACCACTCTAGTTAGAGTAGCTAGGTACTGGTACAATCACAGACATGTAATCAATGGAACAGAATTGAGAATCAAGAAGTAAACTCATCCACCTATGGACAGCTGATATTTGACAGTGCCAAAATAAAATAAACCAGGACAAGAAAATATCTTTAATAAATAGTGCTAGAAAAACTGGGTTCTCATTTACAGGTAAATTAAATAGGATCTGTATCTCACCTAGTAAATAAAAAATGAGCTCAAGATGGATCAGACCTAAATGCAAGGCCAAAACTATAAATCCCATCAAAGAAAATATAGAGATAAACTTAGGGGACTCTATGCTTGACATAAACTTACTGTCAAACACAACTGAAAATTCATAAATAGCAGAAGACAAAATAGATGAACAAGATCTCCTAAATAGGGTACTTATGTGCATCAAAATATCTTACCAAAAGTTTCCCCCAAGAACTCAGAGCCTGGGGAAATTTTTGACAGTGACATATCTGACAAGGGATGTGAACAAAAATATGACAAAGAATTCAAGTAAAACTTGGGCAAATAATAACAGACACTTCACCAAAGAAGACATTCAATCAGCAAACAAAAACATGAAGAAATAGTGATGATCATCAGCCGTTCTAAAATGAATAAATAATTGAACCCAGTGCCACAGTCCATTCCAACTTATAATAACACATTACAACACAGTAAAACTGTTCTATTAAGTTTTCCAATACTACTGTAAATCTTCACAGGAGTGCACAGTCTCATGTGCTTCCCTCAGAAACACTGGTAAGTTTGAACTATTGACCTGACAGCTAGCAGTCGAGCATTTAACACACTGTACCATCAGGGTTCCTTCATTCAACAGCGGTTACTCAATAAAAGGAGATACCAATTCACAGCATCGATAGCAAAGTTCAAGACACAGAAAGCAACTAATTCAGGCTACTTTACATGCCCAAACTGTGTTCAAGGGCCTCTTTTTAAAATTCCATTAAATATCCTCTAAAGTTTTTTGGTTCATCTAGTAAAAATGCATTATATTTCCATGTTGGTTTTTCCCCCCAATATTTTTAAGTTACATTATTATAACTACCCAGATTGATTACTGGACCAGCTCCTGGTCAGGTATTATGGTTGTCGTTTTGTGCTCTATGTCTTCTGAGAGTAACCTGTCTTTCCCCTGGGATCAAAACAGACATTATGGAATTCTTCACAATCTGCTTCTGAGAATAGGTAGTAATACCTTTTAAAAGTACACTGAAGAACTATGGGGGGGGGATATTATAGAATCTGAAGGCAATAAAATATTCATTTGTAAATGTGTTATCAGAGATAAGCTATTCTAGTTTCAGATGAAGATATTCTATTTTAAATGGGAAATACATTACACAGTATAGGTATGTATTAAATTGGGTGAGGATTTTAAAGATCTGATCATTTGGTGAGCCAAATAAAGATTTACAAAGATAAAAATGATGCATCATGATAATGTTTTCATAGTTTAAACTTGAAAAATGTTAGCACTATAAAGGAAAAAACAATAAAGAAAGTGTTGCTATCATCCATTCAATTCCATTTCTTTGTCTTTACACTTTTGAATCGAAATTAACTTTGTATCATTATTGCTAGGTTGGTTGTGACCCACAGTGATTCCATGCACACACACACAATAGACTGAAGCACTATCCAGTCCTGCACCATCTTCACAATTATTCCTGTGCTTTAGCCTATTGTTTGCTGTCATTGTGTCAATCTATCTCATTGAGGACCTTTCTCTTTTTCACTGCTCCTCTGTTTTACAAAGCATGATGTCCTTCTCCAGGGACTGGTCTCTCCTGACAGCATGTCCAAAGTACATGAGATGACGTTTTGTCATGCTTGCCTGTAAGGAGCACTCTGGTTATACTTCCAAGACTGATTTGTTTGTCCTTTTGGCAGTCCATGTTACTTTCAATATTCGCAGCACTGCGATTTAAACTCATCAATTCTCCTTTGCTCTTCCTTATTCAATCTCCAACGTGAGAATGCATATGAAGTGATTGAAAATACCTTGACTTGGATCCGAACAACCTAGTTCTCAAAGCAACCACCCTGCTTTTCAACACTCTAAAGAGGTTTTGCGCATCTGATTTCCCCAATGTAATGCATTGTTTGATGTCTTGACTGCTCCTTCCATGAGCGTTAATCACAGAGCCAAGCAAACATCTTCCCATTGTTCCCTACTGTCAAGTAAGATACATCTGATATCAAATCTGCTGCACAAAAGTTTTTTAAAGTATGAATGAACAAAGATGGCACTTTGAGGATTAAGTTGTGCCTGACCCAAGCCCTGGTGCTTTCAATATGCATGAAAAATCTGAATAATTAATAAAGAAGACTGGAATAGAACAGACTTACTTGAAATGTGGTCTTGGCAAAAAATATTCAAAGTACCATGGATTTCCAGAAGAACTAATCTGTTTGGGAGGAAGAGCAGTTGGATATCTTCAGCTCACATATTTTGGACAAGTCAAGCAAAAGGACCAACCCCTTGGAAAGGACGTCATGCTTGGTAGAGGGCCAGCAAAAGCAAATCCTCCATGTGATGCAGTTACACAGTGGCTGCTACTGAGTTCACTCAATTTCTTGAGTAGATGTGGTGGTGCTGTGTATCTAGCGTGGGTTGCTGACAGATTTCTAAGTGAAAATAAGACAGGGTTCATTAGTAACTGGGTGTATTTACCCTTATGAATACTATATTGTAAAGATTTGAGAAAGGAAAAATTAATAACACACACTAGGAATATTGAAAGTGTAGATTGTGCTTCTTTTCATTGTTATTTACTATTTCTATTTATTTTCGCTTCAATTCTTTTATCTATCCCTACTTCTTGAAAAATTAAAAACTTGTGTTTAGTTTTGTAGTCTCTTTGGATAACTGAGGCTGGGGAGTGAGGGTAAGGTGGGAGGAAATATTCAAGAATGCTGAGTAATGAGACTAATATTTGTTGAAATTCATGGGGAGAGCAAAGAGGATTTTCAGAAAAGCAATTATGTACAAGAGGGAAAAGTATGACCCGAAGGATTTTATTATCATTTTGAATATTCATAAGCTCATGTTCTCTTTGTCTCAGGGGATTCTGTCACTTGGATTTTAACTTCTCCCAGTGCTATTTGATTCTGTTAAAAATTTTCACATCACAAAACTATCTCTGGTGTGTATTTTCTAAGAGAAAGAAGATAGAAGCATTGATGCGTGTTCAGAAGGAGAGGGAACCAATTAAAACTCACTCCCATGTCTTATTTCTTTCATGTGCCAGGTAGTCATCAAAGCAGCATTAGGGGATAACAGGATCACCAAGAACTCCCATGTGTTCAGAGCTCATGTGTAACATACACCTTCTCTAGTGCATGGTCGGCTATTAAATGACAACAGTATCTCTACCAGTAGGGCTTGAGGGAAGACTTGAATATTTTGCTGTATATCTGGATGATTTCGTAAAGAGATGTTCCTCTTTTGCAGTTGAGAGAATTTGACTTACATGCAGAAGCTGAGTTCAAACCAACAAACACCCCAAACCCATTCCCATTGTGTTACTGCTGACTCATAGAGACCCTACAGGACCGAGTAGGACCATATAGCATTGCCAATGTAAGTTTCGGATACTGCAATGCTTACAGGAGTAGAAAGTCCCTTCTTTCACTGGAGGAATTGCTGGTTGATTTTGAACTGCTGACCTGAACAGTTAGCAGTCACTACCACTACCACCAGGGCAGAGACCATAACCCCCCAGTGTTTGTTGTTGCTAGGTGCCATTGAGTCCATTATGACCCATACTGACACTATGCATAATGGAACGAAACACTGTCTGATTCTGTTCTAACTTCACAATTGTTCCTATCCTTGAACCATTGTGACAGCCCACTGTGCCAATCTATTTTGTTCAAGACCTTCCTTCTTTGCTGCCCAGTTACTTCATCAATCATGATGTCCTTCTCAAGGGATTGCTGGTTTCTTTCAACATGTTCAACATACCCAACAAACGTCTTGCCATCTTGCCTTTAAGGATTATTCTGCCCATACTTTTTCCAAGACAGATTTGTTTGCTCTTTTGGTCATTTGTGGCACTTTCAATATTCTTTGCCAGCACCACATTCAAACACATCAATTCCTCTGTGGTGCTCCTTATCCAAGGTTCAACTTTCTCATGCATATGAGGCAGTGGACAATATCATGTCTTGGATCTGGCACATCATATTCCTCAAAGTAACCTCTATTAATTCAATAGTATAAAGAAGTCTTGTGCAATAGACTTACCTAATGCAATGCATGTTTTGATCTCTCGACTGCTGCTTCCATGAACATTGATTATGGATCCAACCTGATGAAATCCTTGGAAATTTGTGTCTTTTCTTCATGAATCATGATTTTACCAATTGGTCTAGTTGTGAGGATTTTGGTCTACTTTTCATTGAGTTATAATTCATACCGAAGACCTTTGATCTTTATCAGCAAGTGCTTCATTCCAGCAGGCAAGGCTATGTCATCTGCATATCATATGTTATTTATAAGCCTTCCTCCAATTCTGATGCCACATTCTTCTTCATAGAATCCAGATTCTCTCATTATTTGCTCAGCATACAGATTGACTATGTTGAGAGGATACAGTCCTGATGCACACTTTTCCTGATTTTAAACCATGCACTATTGCTTTGTTCTCTTCATTCATGTACAAGTTCTGCATGAACACAGGGAAGGGTCCTAGAATTCCCATTCTTTTAAGGCTATGCATAGTTTGTTATGATCTGCACAGTGAAATGCCTTGTCCTAGTCAATAAAGCACAAGTAAACATCTTTCTGGTATTCTCTGCCTCCAACCAAAAGCCATTTAACATCAACAATGATGTCCCTTGTTTCATGTCCTGTCCTGAATCTGGTCTGAACCTATGCAACTATTGTACTTCTGCAACTATTTTTGGATGGTCTCCAGCAAAATTTTACTTGTGATATTAAGGATATTGTTCTATGAGAGTATGTGCTTCCATCCCCCCTACTGGGCATATACCCAGAAGAGGCAAGAAACAACCCATGGCCAGACATCTGTGCTCCAATGTTCATCCTGGCACAGTTTACAATTTCAAGGAGTTGGAAACAACCCAAATTTCCATCAACAGATAAATGGATTAAAAAAAAACCTGTGGTACGTGCATACAATGGAGTAGTACGCATCCCTTAAAAGCAGCAATGAATGCATGAAGAACACTGCTGCATGGAATGAACGGGAGGACATTATGCTAAGCAAAGTAAACCAAGCAAAAAAAGTACAAGTACAACATGAGCCTACTGAAGTAAGCTTAAAAAATGGGGCACATGGGAAAAGCTATGATATACATGCATCCCTGGGGTGAGGTCCAGCAACTATGGCAGGGGCCAAACCCAATCCAGATATACATAAGGCAGCCAACTAAATAGGAAGGGCAAAGAAAGAGGGGGGTGGGAAAGACATAGGTGGGGAGGAGCAGGGCACTAACCCACCCAAGTGGAGGACATTGTTTATATCTCCACATGAGAGGGAGAGACTAGGCTGCAACCCGGTGCACCAAGACGGAATTCAACATACTGGCAAGTACCAGGGAACCAATACAGAGGTCTGTGGGATGGCCCCTATCCCAACTACATGGACCCCCCCCCCCCCAAGAATAGTATTGTGCTCGGTGCTCAGAGGACAGCACTGAAGTATCAGCTTGGGGAGAGGCGCACATCTGATTAGAGCACACAGGAGAAACGAATAGGGATGGAGAGTGAGGGGAACACATCCTGGCCCACCAAGCCCAGAGGAGGATATTCCTGCTCAAAGCAGACAATGTACAGAGAGGTCCATAGGGACGGCCCCACCACAAGACACGACATTCCTCACAGAACTGTAGTGTCACGGGGGACAACACTGGAGACACAGTGTGGGAATTGAGCCTAGACTGACCCCATCACACTGGGGCAAAACACCAAGGGCATGCAACAGAGCAGCAAGGGGAGCAAAGTGATGAAATCCTTGGGGAATACAAAAGTAGGCTTTGGAGACAGAGTGTGGCACCCCACCAGACTCGACTGGAAAACATCCCTAAAGGTAAAAAAACAAACCTGGAACTATTTATTGGATTTCTTTTTGTTGATGCTATTTTGTTTGTTGTTGTTATTGTTTTGTTGGTTTTGTCTTCCTTTGTTGTTTTGTTTGGCTTTGCCTGGTTTTTGTGCTTATTAACATCTCTACATGTCTATCTAGATACGATAAGCAGGATAAACAACTCAGAGATGAAAACAATGGAACTGGCAGTTCCAGTGAGGATATGGGAGAAGGGGAGGTGGAAGAAAGGAAGTGGGAGGAACCAACCCAGGGACAAGGGAACAACAAGTGAACTATTATCAATGGGAAGAAGGGCATAGGATGTTTAGTGGGGCTTAATCAAAGACAATGTAACAGCGAGGCATTACTGAACCCGAATGAAGGCCAAACATGATAGTGGGACAAGAGGAAAGTAAACAGAAATAGAGGAAAGAACCAGGAGGCTAAGAACATTTATAGAGGTCTAAATACAGACATGTACATATGTAAGTATATTGATATATAATGAGATGTAAATAGATCTACGTACTTATATTTATATGTTAAGAATTAAGGTAGCAGATGAACATTGGGCCTCGACTCAAGTACTCTCTCAACACAAGAACACCTTCCTCTAATAATCCAGCATTCTGTGATCTTCACCTTCCTGTCATGATCACTGAGGACAAAATGGACGCATAAGCAAATGTGAAGAACGTTTACAGTGCCCGGTTATCAAAGATATAGTATCTGGGGTCTTAAAGGCTTGAGGATAAAGTAGGGGTCATCTAGCTGAGAAGCAACAAAGCCCACATAGAAGAAGGTCACCAGCCAGTGTGATCATGAAGTGTCGAAGAGATCAGGTATCAGGCATCTAAGACACAGAACAAAATCATACCAATGTGAAGGGGAGTGGTGGTGCACAGGATGAGGAGTGGAGAACCAAAGCCCATCTGTAGACAATTGGATATCCCCTCACAGGAGGGTCACAAGGAAGAGATGAGTCAGTCAGGGTGCAGTATAGCACTGATGAAACATATAACTTTCCTCTAGTTCTTTGGTACCCCCCCCGCCCCCCCGCCCCTCCTCCACTATCAATACCTCAATTCTACCTTACAAATCGGATTAAACCAGAGCATGCACACAGCTACAGATAAGAGCCCGAAAAACAGGGAATTCAGGATAGATAACCCCCTCAGAACCAACAATAAGAATAGAGATGCCAGGAGGATAAGGAAATGTAGGGGAAGAAAGGGGGAATCGATCACAAGGATCAACATATAAGCCTCTCCCAGAGGGATGAACAACAGAAAGTGGGTGAAGGGTGACAGAGGATGGTGTAAGATATGAAAATAATAATCTATAACTTATCAAGGGCACATGAGGGAGGAAGGGTGGTGGAGGGAGGGGTAAAATGAGGAGCTGTAAAATGAGGGCTCAAGTAGAAAGAAAATGTTTTGAAAATGATCGTGGCAACATATGTACAAATGTGCTTGACACAATGGATGAGTGTATGGACTGTGGTAAGAGATGTAAGAACCCCCAATAAAAGTAATTAAAAAAAAAAGTATGTGCTTCCATTGCTTCATAAGTCTGTTGAAACATTTCCACCAATTCCTAGAGCCTTGTTTTTGGCTAATACTTTCGGTACAGCTTGGACTTTTTCCTTTACTACTGTTGGTTCTCTGGGGTTAATTCTTAAAGTATAGATATAAGTACATAGAACTGTTTCCCTCTCATGATATATAAATTATTTACATATATATATATATATCTGTATTTAGAACTCTATAAATGTCCTTTGCCTCCTGGTTCTTTCCTCTATTTCTTTTTACTTTCCTCTTGTCCCACTATCATGTTCGACCTTCATTCAGGTTTCAGTAATTCCTCACTGTTATATTGTCCTTGATTAAGCCCCACTAGGCATCCTATGCCCTTCTCTCTATTGATTTTTGTTCAATTGTTGTTACCTTGTCCCTGAATTGGTTGACCTCCCCCTTCCTTTCTCCCACCACCCCTTCCTCCTAAGTCCCTCCAGAACCATCATTCCCATTGTTTTCATCTGAGAATTGTTTATGGTGCCTATCTTATTTAGATAGACATGCTGAGACATTAATAAGCGCAAAACTCAGGCAAAGCCAAACAAAACAACAAAGGAAGACAAAACCAACAAAACAACAACAACAAGAACAAAACAACAACATATAGACAGCCAATGACAAAAAAGGAAAAGCCTATAAATAGTTGCAGGTCTGTTTTTTGAACTTTAGGAGTGTTTTCTGTTGAGTCTGATGGGGTACCACAGTCTGTCCCCAAAGTCTACTTTTGGTATTCCCCTGGGACTTCATCACTCTGCTCCCCTTGCTGCTCTGTTGTATGCCCTTAGTGTTTCGGCCCAGCGTGATGGTGTCAGATTGGGCACAATGGCCACACTGTGTCTCCAGTGTTGTCCTGTTTTAATTTTCTTTAGCTTTAACCTGAACTTATATAAGAGCACTTGATGATTATTCTACAGTCAACCCTTGTCCTACTTTTAGTTGCTTATATTGAGCTTCTCTAGGGTCTCCCCCAAAATATAGTCAATTTCATTTCTGTGTATTCCATCTGGAGAAGTCCAAGTGTATATTTGCTGTTTGTGTTGTTGAGAAAACGTAATTGCTATGAACAAGGGGTTGGACTTTAAAATTTTTATCATGCGATCTCCAGCCTTGTCTCTGTGTTAGTCTGATTAGAGTAGAGAAACAAATTCATAGACATTCATATATGTATAAGAAAGAGCTTTATGTAAAAGAGCAATTGAATATTGAGAAAACATCCCAGTCCAGATCAAGTCCATAAGTCTGATATTAACCCATAGTTCTGATACCAATCTTTAAAGTCTTCTTCAGACTCACAAAACACATGCAATGATGTTGAATGCAGGAAGATAACAGGTCAGTGAGTGAGAAGTCTTATGGATCCAGTGGCAGTGTAAGCATCTCAGCACTGGCAGAGGTCTCTATGTGCTTCCTCCAGCTCAGGGCACTAGTATAGTTCCTTGTGTCTTGTCAGCTGCAATGTCTTCTTGAGACTGAGCCAAGAGAGAGAGTGTCTCACCTCCAAGGAGGAAATACAGGAGTTCCCAGAATCTTCAGGAGAAGGCTGTGCCCCCACAGAAGCCTCTTTGGCAATGACCTAACTGACAAGTAGACTCCACCCCTTTACTCCCTCCCCCTGAACCTTGATAATTTATAAATAATTATTATTTTATCATATCTTACACCAGTCGACATCTTCCTCACCCAGTGCTCCGCTGTCCGTCCGCCAGGGAGGAGGTTACATGTTGACCTTGTCATCTGTTTCCCCTCTCTCCCTCAACTTCCCTCCACCCTCCCAATTCTGCCACTCTCACCACTGTCCCTGAGGGGCTCATCTGTCCTGGATTCCCCATATTTCCAGTTCCTATCTGTGCCAGTGTACATCTCCTGGTCCAGCTGGTTATGTGAGGTAGAATTGGGATCATGATAGTGGAGGGGTGGACACCCCTTCACTCTGAATCCTCTCAAATTGACAAACTACCACAGTCTCTATCAACAGGATCTTATATTCCAATCACTGTCCCTTCTTCTTTGTTTCTAGCGTTTGCATTCCGATCTCAAATAATGATCAATGCATCCTGATTGCGTGTTTGCTTGTTATCCTACTGACAATATTGGTTGAATACTTTAGTGTCTTCATAACTATCTTTAGTGTTTGGTGCATAAATTTGAATAATAGTTGTGTTCATCGGATTTCCTTGAAGGCAGATAGATATAATACTATCACAGACAGCATTTTACTTCAAAATAGATCTTTAAATGTCATTTTTCACAATTAATGCAACCCTATATCTCTTGACAGTGTCATTGCCAACAGAGTAAACCATATGATTTCTGATTCGAAATGGACAATACCTGTCAATCCATTTCAGCTCACTAATGCCTCGGATATTGATTTTTATGCATTCATTTAATTTTGGCAACTTCAAAACTTCCAAGATTTATACTTTGCATTTTCTATTATATTTTTGCAGCTGTTTCAGCTTACCTTGAGTTGTGTCCCATTAGCAAATGACTGTTCCCAAAGGTTTGGGTCCCACAGCCTTTCCTCCATTTGGGTCACCATGGGCAACTCTGCTGTGAGAAAGAAGTTACACCTCAGTCCTATTTGGGGTGTCTCCCAGCCTGAGAGGGCCATTTCTTGTACTATCGCTGACTGATCCTACTTCCATTCTCTAGTCCTTTAGTTTCTGGCAATGTTTCAATTCTATGCATAAGGTTTTCAGCAGCTACTGCCTCCAAAGCGGACAGCTGATTCCTTCTTCATAGCCATTCTTAGTCTGGAAGCGCTTTTGAAACCTGCTCACTTTGTGTGACCCTGCTGGCATTAGCATAACTTCCAGCATCACGGTTACACACAAGCCATCACAGTATGACAAACTGACAGACAGAATGGCGGCCACTATGTTATCCAAGCTAAATCTCTACTCCTAGAACTTTTCTGTTAATCTTTTTCAAATAACATCTTAGTAGGTTACCCAAGTATTTCATCTTTAACAACTCTCTGATAAAATATCCATCACCACAGAGCCCTATAGTTCAAAACACCCCAGTTGTGTGGCTTAAAGGTCAACTCCTAATACCTGATTTTTTTCAGTATATCTTTATTCTGTTTGCATCCTCTACAATTATCTCTGACTCAGAAAGTCTGATGCATGGAATGCTTAAGGAATACTGCTGCCCTCCTCATCAATTCATTTCTAAATATCTCAGTGAAGAAAATGGCTACCATTCTTTTCATTAGGAATTTTTTAGATGGTAGCTGAACACATTGTATTAAAAATTCTCAAGGATTCCTATGTTTCTGGGCCTGAAGATTTCTTTCACTACAAGGTGAAAAGGAAGGCCCAGCATCTCCACTTCATTAATTTTAGACCACCATGTTGGTCAGCTATCGTGGAAGAATGCTGATGCCACTTTCTGATGCTTGAGGTAAGTCATTGTGTGGTAGTCCAGGTAGACTAGAGAAACAAATCCAGAGAGCACTCATATGTCTGAGAGATAACTTTATATCAAAGAGCAATTGTAAATTAAGAAAACATCCCAGCCCAGGCCATATCAGTTCCATAAGTTCGGTATTACCCCATATGTGGATACTAGTCCATAAATTGCTCTTTAGACTCACACAGCCAGGCAGTGATGCAGAATGCAGGAAGATCACAGGCTAGTGGGTGGAAAGTCTTGTACACCCAGTGAGGGTGGAAGCATCTCAGCACTGGCATGAGTCTCCAGGTGGCTCCTCCAGTTCCAGGGCTCTGGCTGCATCAGTGTAGCTCCATGTGACTTGTCAGCAGGAAGACAAAGCAAACCATGTCTCCCGCCTCCAGGGAGGAATACAGGAGTTCCCAGAATCCTCAGGAGAAGGTCATGCCCACACAGAGGTCTCATTGGCTGTGTCCTGACTGACAGGCTAGACTCCAGCCTATTGCAAATTGACAGATTATGTAACTGCCACACATTGTATCCTGTGCTCTGGGAAAAAGACCCAAATCAACATATTCAGATCATGTGAGCCTTATATTTCAAGCCCTCTAACATTATTTATCATACTAAATCTTAACTTCTGCTAATATACATTTTGAGAAACTGCATTTCTTTTGGACAAGGGCCCCAAAAGCATCAAGTGGGAGGGCAACGCCCTATTTAACAAGTGGAAATCCACATTTAGAAAAAATGAAACAGGATGTCTACTTCACCCCATGCTCAAGAAAAAAACTCAAGGTGGATCACAGACCTAGAAGTAAAACCCAAACCATCAGCACCATTAGCGAAAGAATCAGGAAACACCTAAGAACCTTGGACCAAGAAATACAAAGCCTAACTGCAATAGGGCAGGGTACACACGCAGGGGAACCTGAAATTGACAAATGGGATTTACTGAGGCTAAAACATCTGTGTGCGTCAAAGGCTTTTCCAAGAAGATAACAAGGCAACCCACAGAATAGGAGAGGATTTTTAGCAAGGATGCAACAGGCAAAGGGCTTATTATGAAAATCTACAATACCCTCCTTCCCTGAAAAAAGAGGAAAAGAGTTACCCTTTAAAAAATTGGAGAAAAGAACTGAAAAGAAGTTTCACTAGGGAGGAGATCCATATGGCCAATAAACATATGAGAAAATGCTCCCCATTATTAACCATCAGAGAAATGCAAATCAAAACAATCAGAAGATACCATCTAACTCCTTTGAGGCTAGCCCAAATCAGAAAATCAGAGAGCAACAAATGTTGGAGGGGATGTGGCGAGATAGGAACTCTCCTATATTGCTGGTGGTCCTGTAGATATGTACTTGCTTGATTCAATTGATGTATGGATTGTGATAAGAGTTGTATGAGTCCCCAGTAAAATTATTTAAATGTCAAAGATCATGATCTGATGGAAGATATTTTGTGAACGTGTAATGGAATGTCCTTGTGGTTATAATTTTTCCATGATGATTAGCTATTGTGAGCACATTTTTATTTCGTAAACATTTGGATATTTTGTTTTATGAAGTGACTCTTCCATTAGAATGGTCATGTTCTTAAAAAGATGGATTCTGGACTCCCACTTAAAATTAGCCCTAATCCAAAACCAGTGAGTTCTTGCAACATGGCCCTTCTAGATACTTGCCTTCATGAAGAGATCACTGAAGACAAGGGTGCCCCAGCAAAGTGTGGTGGAAAAAGCAGATGGTGTCTGATTATCCATTGGAATAGTGTCTGCTGTCTTAACGGATTGTATTCGAATAAGTAGTCATCTTATTTGTGGGAGAAGGGCCACCCCCAACACTAATTGTGGGTCTGGTAGGCACAATTGTACTGTTAATATATATAAATCATAATAAATTTTTAGAGAACATAAGAGATAGATAGAAGATTGAAATAACGGAGTCAGGCACACTTTATGGTAGCATGATCACCTCAGCCACACTTGACGGTCCACAAGGAGAGTGGGGGAGGGGAAGGATAAGGGAAAAGGGAACAGGAGAGCATGGATGGGAGAGGAGAGGGGAAACTGATGTGAGGACAAGGGTGGAGCCAGAGAGAGAGAGAGAGAGAGAGAGAGAGAGAGAGCTCTTTATTGCTAACCCAGGCCTATATATCTTTTGGGGGGTGTGAAAGCCCACTAATTACAGATAAAGATAGACGTCACAGGAAGGGGTTGTACTATAGGTTATACAGCAATGAGAGGGGGGCAATCAATGGAGGGATATACATGCAATAGGAAGAGGAGGGATTGGGGGTACAAATGTGACAAGAAGGGCGGATCCTAAATTCAGGGATCTCCATAGAAACCATTATCAGTAGGATGTGAACCCCACCTACAGGAACCAAACTAATGGTCGCAAGCCTTTAGGGAGAAGTAGCCCATTGTCCTTAGCAGCAGGAGAGGGGCCTACCTGTAGTCTGACAACTAACTGCCTTCAGGGAGGTAACTTGACAGTCATTTATCATTAGCTGCAAGCAGTGTCCTAAGTATATTTGAAGGAGATGACTTGGGAGAAATCTTTCTGTTTCACACACTGAGTGAGCCGTCAGCTAAGTCCACATCAAAGAAGCACACCAACTTGTATGATCCAAAGATTATAATAACAAAATCTAAATATGATGCAAGGAAAAGGATCAAAGCTTTAATTGTGAACACACAATTTGTATACAGCTATGGAAGACAGCGGGAGCACAAAATCCATCTGCAGAGCATCTAGTCAGATTAAGCCCCTGGCAGATCCCCTATGGCCACAGGTGAAGGACTCAAAAGCTTAATTGTTAGCCTTATTATTACACAGAGATTATTGCAAACTTGTTTATGGTGGATCAAACCATGGTATAATACAATACTTGGTCAGTTGACCTCCCTCTCGACTCAACCTGAAGTTTTTCTAGGCTTAAATATTTCTCACTTGTTCCACAACAGAATGTTCTTCTCTGGCTTTTAAAATATCGTTGATGGGTTTTCTTTCTTACCCTTTATTTTATCTGTATATTATTTTTGTTTGTTCTTTCTGTTTCATTTTGTTTTGTTTTATATTGTTTCTGTAATATTTCCAAGATTATGAAGTCCAGAAGGAGTGGATGCATAGAGACAATAGCTGATGTAATGCTTTATTGGGGATGGGAGTGGGGAGGGTTAGGGCAAAGCCTGAATATAGAAGTGGGTAGGGAGCATTTGTACTGCAAAAAAAGAAACCAAAGTTAACCAGTGGTTACCATGAGTGAAGGAGGAAGAGTTTTTGCTTAGGGAGCATTGAGTTTATGTTAATGTGGTGGAATAATTTGGATAAGGATATCGATAATGATTGTACAACACGAAGAGTCTAATCAATGGCTCTGACTGATACATGTAGAAGTTGTTGAAGTGGGGAATGTTGTGTATATTTTTGCAACAATTAAAATAATAATTACAGTAGTAACAATGAGTACAAGGAAGAAGAAAATGTTCTAAAATTAATTGTGTTAATGATTGTACATCTCTTCTGGATATGATTGAATTACCGGATTGTACGATATATGGGAAAAGTGCCAATAAGACTGTTTAAAATCAAGATTTGTCTTCTTCTTATTGATGATTGGTAACTCTTTACTTATTCTTGGTAGGAGTCCTTTCTTGAATACACACAAACACACATACATGTAGACACACATAAATGTCGGTGAAAGGAGACAGCGGTCAGTGTAAGACATGAAAAAAATTATAAATTATCAAGGGTTCATGAGGGAGGGAGGGTGGGGGAGGGAGAAAAATACCAAGGGCTCAAGTAGAAAGAAAACGTTTGAAAATGATGATGCCAACATATGTACAAAGGTGCTGGACACATGAATGTCTGTATGATTGTGATAAAAGCTGTAAGAGCCCCCGATCAAATGATTTAAAAAAAGACAAACGCTAACATCAAAAATAATAGTAATAATAAACTTTTAGATAAAAATGTTCTTAAATTTGCTACTGTATGATTTAATTATTTTCTTTAATGTGGTTAATAGTTTTTGTCTTTACTAAATCTCTCCTTATTAAAAATTCCAGAACACGATTAAAAGACTTATTGCTTTATTTTTCACATTTTTATTTGTAATTCATTTGAAATTGATTTTGTATATAAAATTCATATATTTCTCTTTACCTGGGGATATCCTTTTTACCTGGAATCACTTTTTGAAAAGACCATGCATTCCCTACTGTTAAGGGTCTCATTTATCATACACTGACACTGTGTACTGGATCTCTTTCTGGATTTTGTTCTGTTCAGTGGATGAATTCGTTTCTTGTGTATAATGCTTGTTCTAAGTTTAATCATTAGGCAGGAAATTTTTATTTTTTATATTTTAAATTTTCTCTGAATATTTGTTTTTCTTCTGAGTATTGAAATATTTTTTTCTGAATCAATTGAATTGATAATATTATTTTTCACTTTTATGCTACCAATGACCTGTATTACACTTCCAGGGTAATGTGGTGATTGACTTTAAATTACTAATTCACCTCACGTAACCGAAGTCCATCCACTTTGTTGTAACATTTCTTTTCTTTTTTTTTTTTTTCATTTCAGGCTTTGATTGATAATATTTTGTGAAAAAAAGCTGTGCTTTTGGCAAAACAATTCAAACTAACGTTAACAATCAGTTATCAGGAAATGACAGGGAGTAAAGAGAAATATGTTAGCAACAAATCAAAGATGTAGTGAACCAAAACAAAATTTTTTAGAAATTCACCAAGAAAAAGACCCAGTTTTAAAAAGTGCCATGATGCTGTATTTTCAATGTAACTCTGCCAACATCTTCATACAGAAGCCTTTCATTATTTTCTTTATGATTTTAATGAATTTTTTGTCTATAAAAGGCAGAGCTATATTTTCCCTGACTGAAGTGGTGTTATTCTTAATTATCAGAATATTCACGGCATTAGAACTTTGCATTGGTCAATATTTATAATGTATGAAAAAACATGATACAAAAGAGGGTAATTGAAACATGTAGTGTTATAAAAACACAGCAAACTTTATTAAATAAAAATATCCTAATGTGAAGCTGTTGTTTTTCAACATACTCTTTATCTAGATCTAATCAATTCTGAAGGCAGTGTTTCCAGAATAATTTTACATTCTTCATCTTCTACCACATCAAAATGTCAATTTGGGGCTCCTCAAGGTACTCATGTCATGTTCACTTTAATATTCTAGGGATTTGGTAAACAAAAAAACAAACAAACAAACAAACAAACAAACAGGCTGAAAGGGCAAGATCAGCACTATTGGGTGAATGAGGCAATGTTCCCATGATATTTTAGTAGATTAGCCCTTGCTATACTTAAACAGTGAGCAAGGTTACATTGTCTTTATGGAAACAAGCAAACAAACAAACTTGTTGCAATTTTCATGCTATTTTTTTTTATTAAGCACTTTGTAATTTTCTTACAACTCCTCCATCATGAGAACCCATGATCATTCTTTGCCCTTAGAGAAAAGCTATGACGATCACCTCTCTGGTGCAGATAAATGGAAACTCTCATACATTGGTGGTGGGTTTGTAACCATGTACAAACCTTGTGGGAAAAGACATGGTACTACCTAAAACACCTGGTAAAGGAAATCCCACACAATCTAGCAATTTCTCCTTTGGGGACATACCCTAAAAATGTAAGACACAATACAGACACATGCTTTCCCATGTTCATTGCAACAATGTTCACAGTAGCAAGTTGAAAAATGCCTCCAAACTGGTCAGTAGAATGGGTAAAGAAACTTTGGGACATACCCACAGTGGAATGGATTTTTTTTTTTTAAATGATGAAACCATGAAGCACCTCATGAAATGGCTGGGCCAGGAAAACATTGTGATGAGCAAAGTTAGCCAATCACAAAGGACCAATATTTTATGAGATGGCTACTACAAGCATAAACACCAAGATAAAGACAGTCATTTATCAGTTCCTGTAATCTTTCCATCTGAACTCCCAAGCAATGAGGTGGCGTTTCCGTCTAATGCTTATGATCCATCTGTCACCCCATTGCTTGTAAATTTTTGAAACCACTTCTTCAGAGGAGGCTGTACATCAGCTGAGGTCAGTTTTTATTTTGTGGGGAGAGACACAGGGCCAAAGAGTTCCTGACATATAGCACTGTCACCCCAAATCAATAGACATGCCTACAATGGTGTCCATTGAATTTCAATAGAAAGTCAAGACCAGAGGAGGGCAATGGAGCATACTTGTCTCTGAGAAAGAGATTTCACTTCTGCTGAGGCCTAAACCAAGAAGAGCTACTTGCCAATGGGAAAAATATTTAACATCACTTATCTAGACCTGGGGAGAATCTACCCTGTATTATATTTCTAATCAGGTATTTTTGTCCAAGTTTCTGTTCAGCCCTTGGTGACCCAGGCTATGTGTTACAGTTAACCTGGTTTTAGACACTGTCATTTCTGGGTGCACAACATTCTTCATAGGCTACACCAGAAGGATCCAGTCTGAAAACCCCAGTAAGTGAACCAGATTTTACCTTAGACACACCACTAGCAGATTAGTGGAACTAAAATATTCCTTTGAAAAACCTTGTGTGAGAAGAAATAGATGACGACTATCACAAGGCATGGATTTGAAAGTCATTTGACTTTGGTTCAAATCTCTTGCTTTTGAGGATGTCCAATAATTGAAATTTTAAGACGAACATGTGCTTGCTTTATTCATTGTCTCTGCTTTGAATGGCATGTCGTAGTCCTGCAGACATAGTCTGGCCTTTGTGAATGAGAATTATTGAAATTTTTGCCTAGTGTCCAAGACTCATTTTTTTCTTAAGAAATGTGTAGTCACTTAACTTTTTAATCTGTACAAGTCAATAATCTATGTATTTTAGTCTAAAAATATTTCCTGATATGTATAATTTCTTTTCTCAACACTATTTAAATTCTATATCATTGGCTAAATTAATAATATTAATATTAGACTTACTAATTCCCTGTGGATATGATTTATATTATTTATAAAGAAACTGATAATGCTGTCTCTAAAGTGGACAAGGGACATGTATGAACCACAGTATATGAATGGGTTTTGGGCTCCCATTTAAATGTAAGTCTTAATCTAAGAAAAATTCAGTCTTATGATACTTGATACAATTAATTCTTATGATACTTGCTACTTGCCCTCATGAAGTGATCACTGAAGATATGAGTGCTATAGCCAAATGAGCTGAAGAAATCAAATGGTGCCTGGCTATCAGAAAGAATAGCATCTGTGGTCTTAAATGCTTGTCTTAAAAAACAAGCAGCATGT
The DNA here is from genome assembly GCF_050624435.1 of Tenrec ecaudatus. NCBI lineage: Eukaryota > Metazoa > Chordata > Mammalia > Afrosoricida > Tenrecidae > Tenrec > Tenrec ecaudatus. Next base: position 307,056,789 of record NC_134530.1, read on the forward strand.
AAGTAAGATGACAGAAAACTCTGCCCTGAAGAAGCACACCAGCCAGTACAATCACAGGATCATTAACAATAGAAATCCAAATCAGAGGGGAAGACTATGTTAGAGCTAAAATTCTGAGCATCCCTTTTTCAGAAGGCAATGAATGACCATGAAAACCCAAAATCCATTTACAGAGTCCTCACACGAACTAAACATCTATTGAATTTCATGAGTCCATTCACCAGGGATATAGTTTTCTTCTCAAAGAGAGGGCTCCGCAAAGTGGATTACTGCAGGCATAGCTTGGTTACAATTAAACATTACTATCTGTTTTTCCTTTTGATCTATTTTCACCTTGTTCTACTTTTTATTACTTTCTGCGGTATTTTGAATTGAGGTTTTTCTGTTTTATATTATATTGTTTGAATGATTTTCTTCATATGAAACTCAGAATAGGTAATCTATAGAGACATCTATTAGATTAATAGTTTCTTAGGTTTATAACAGGGGGTGGGGGTGGGGAAAGGCAGAGCTAACAATAATGGATACAGAATTAAAATATTCTAAATTTAGAACTTTTTTGTTCTAAACTGATTGTGGCGATGAATGCACAAATATCTTTAATATGGTTAAACCACTGAATTGTATGTTATGTGAATTATGTAGCAATAAAATGATTTTTTAAAATAAAGCATTTTATTGGGGCTCATACAACTCTTATCACAATCTATACATACATTGATTGAGTAAAGCACCCTTATACATTCATTGCCCTCATCATTCTCAAAATTTGCCTTCCACTTGAGTTCCTAGAATCAGCTCATTTTGCTTTTTTCCCTTCCCCAACCCTCCCCACTCCCCCCTCCTTCATGAACCCTTAATAACTTATAAATTATCACTCTATCCTATCTTACACTGCCCAGTGTCTCCCCTCACCCACTTTCCTGTTGCCCATACCCCAGATAGGAGGTTACATGTAGATCCCCAAGATAGGTTCGCCCTTTCTACACCCCTTCCCTCCCAGTGTCGCCACTCTTACCACTGGTCCTGAGGGGTTTATCCGTCCTAGATTCCCTCTGTTTCCAGATCCCTACTGCATCTCTGTGCATTCTCTGGTCTAACCAGGTCCACAAGGTAGAATTGGGATCCTGATAATTGGGAGGTGGGGGAGGAAGCGTTTAAGAACTAGAGGAAGGTTTTGAGTTTCATTGTTGCCACACTGAACCCTGAGTGACTCATCTCCTCACCACTATCCCTCTGCAAGGGATGTCCAGTTGTCTACAGATGGGCATTGGGGCCCCATCACGCACTCCCTTCATTCACGATAATACGATCACTCCCCCCACCCCCACCCCACCTTTGTTGTTTGAAACCTGGTCCCCTCGGCCCTTCATGATCACACATGGTGTGCTGCTTCCATGTGGGCTTTGTTGCTTCTGGGCTAGATGGCCACTTGTTTACTTTCAAGACTTTAAGTCCCCAGACGCTGTATATTTCAATAGCCGGGCACCATCAGCCTTCTTCACCACATTTACTTATGCACACATTCATCTTCAGTGTTATATGGAGAAGGTGATCACACAATGATGAGTTTTGTTCTTTGGTGTCTTCTACCTTGATCCCTTCAACACCTCGTGTTCACTTAGGCTTGTGTGCTTCTTCTCTGTGGGCTTTGTTGCTTCTGAGCTAGATGGCTGCTTGTTTGCCTTCAAGCCTTTAAGACCTCAGATGCTATATCTTTTTGATATCCAGGCACCATCAGCTTTCTTCACCACGTTTGCTTATGCACATGTCTGTCTTCAGCGATCATGTGGTGAGGGTGGGTATCATGGAATGACCGTTAAGCTGAGCTAGGTGCTATTGTATTGAGGAAGTGTGCGCGAGGAGGCCTAATGTCCACCTGCTACCCTACTACTGAACCTATAAATATATGCATATAAGTCTCTTTCCCCCATAATCATAAATATATTTACATATGTACATGTCTGTATTTAGGCTTCTATGTATGCCCTTTGCCTCCTACTCCTTTCCTCTATTTCCTTATGCTTTCCTCCTGTCCCACTACCATGTTCTGGCTTCATTCTGTTTTCAGTAATTCCTCTCAGTTACCTTGCCCTTGGTCACTCCCTACCAGTCTTCCCATCCCCTCCCTCCACTGGTTTTGAACCACTCGTTTTTCCCTTGTCCCTGGATTGGCCAACACCTCCTCCCTTCCCCTACCTCCTACACTCTCATATCCCTCCAGGACCATTGGTCCCTTTATTTTCTTCTCACATTGTTTGCCTTGCTTGGATCCACAATCGGTGCTCTTGGAAGCAGCAGAGAAGAGATCAAAAGATACACTGCATTAGTAAATATGTTGCACAAGATCTTTTTACAATATTAAAAAGCAAGGGAATGAGATATGAGTGGCTCAAGCCATGTTTTTTTCAATTGCTGTATGTGCAAGGGAACGTTGGACATTGACTTAGGAAGACCGAAGAAGAATCAATGCATTTGCATTGTGGTGCGGTTGAGCAGTTTGGAAAATACCATGGACTGTCCCAAAGAAAAACCGATCTCTCTTGGAAGATGTACAGCCAGAGTGCTTCTCAGAGGCAAGGACGGCAAGACTTGGTCTTACATACTTTGAACATGTTATCAGGAGAAGTGACCTGGAGAAGGGCATCATTCTTGGTAAAGTGTAGGGGCAGATAAAAAGAGGAAGGCCCTCAATTAAGATGGATTGGCATGGTGGCTGCATCAATGGAATTGGGCATAGGAACAGTAGGGAAGATGAAACAGGGACAGGCAGTGCTTCATTCTGTTGTGTACAGATAGGGGCCCTATTGGTTGAGACTGATTCAGTGGTTCCTAACAACAACAGCAGCAAAGAGGTAAACTGGAAATTCTTCTGACTTTGAAGAATATAAAAAGAGAACCATTTTAGTCATTTAAAACTCTGGAGAGATTATCAATAGGCCTGATTTGTGTAATATCCATCAGTGTCCTTCTGACATTGTTAGTTAAAGTTTGCATCATTTCATTTCTCTCATTAGAATTTAAAGGAAGAAAACTCTGAGACTGAAGGACAGTGGTCTTATGCTCAAGCGGCATTGGGACAAGAGGAATAAAAGTGAGAAAGGGCACATGTGTACGGGAGAGAAGAGCGCTCTGAGCACAGGAAAGCACACCTAGCTCCCACTCCTTTCTTCTCATCAAAGAAACATGCTTTCTGTGGGCAGGTGTGGATGTACACTTGGAGATTTTTGCTTTTCAATCCAAAGTTTTGGCCTTTGAACACTGAAACTGTTCAATAGTATGCCCTAACACTGAATTGACACTACACCTCCCATGTAGACATACACTCTACAACCCTACTCTGCCCACTTTCCGTCTCCCACGGGTTCTGTTTGGCATCTGGCTTGCCCACTCTTCATCGTTAATGACAACAAGTTTCTGAGGGCAGAAGCAAATGTATAGAAGGAGCGGAATGGGAATGAACCTTGACCCCTAAAAGAGGTCAACGTAACTCAGGAGAGGTTATGATCTAACTCTTCTCAGATTCTTGCCAGACTGATGCCAGGAACCTGATCCTCTAGCTCAGAGAGAGTGAACAGTTGAAGCCTTTGATTGGATGAATTTCACAAGGACCCCTAAGCTCAGCTAAGAGGAGTGTGCTTAAAATTAGGTTGCTCAAATCCTCCCCAAACCTTGATCATTTGCTGTGACACCCAGGAAGATGCATTTTGTAACACCCCAGTGACTCATACACATAATCCCAGATCATGAACAAATGACCACACAGCTTAGATCACAGCACAGAATGATTCAGTGGATCCTTTGCTCTCTATTATTTCAACCAACCAAAGCATCTTGCCACAAAGCCACAGACAAGACACAAAGTTCAGAGAAGACTCCAGATGAAGTCCCGCCGAGGGGGGTGTGGTGGTGGCAGACATGCCCTCAGGAAATAGTTTCAGTCCCAATTTTATGTCAACTCTTGTTAACCATGCAGCGATAATCTAAGTTATTTGGAATTATAACTTCTTCAGGAATGGGAGGAAGACTCATTAGCCGCCTGTTGTATGCAGACAACTGCATACATTGACTGCAAAAATATCTCTCTCTCTCTCTCTCTCTCTCTCTCTCTCTCTCTCATAAATGCCACAATTTCTCTTTAATTTCCCGATTTCTCTGCCATGCAATGCTTAAGGATGGTAGAATTCCATGGAGGGAACCCTGATGTAAAAAATTGGCCTTGTTTCATGTGTCACCCTTCTCTTTGGAATCTTGAGTTCTTTAAGATGCAAATCTCTCTTGAAAGGACTAAAGCCAGAAGGGTCTTTTCATGTGAAGATGGAGATACTTTTTACAACATTGAGCATGTTATTAGGAGTGATCAGTCCCTGGGAAAGTACAAAGTACTTGACAAAGTAAAGTGACAGAGACAATGAGAAAGACCCTTGATCAGAGAGGATTGACACAGAGGCTGCAAAAATGTACTCAAACCTCACAACAATTGTGCGGATGGCGCAAGACCAGGCAGTGTTTGGCTCTGTTGCATATAGGATCAACATTCATAGGAACCATTCTGACAGCACCCTGCAGCAAAAATAATTAATCCTCTATCTATAGTTTAAAAAATAATTTTTGAGCGGGGGGGCTCTTATAGCTCTTATAACACCCATACATCCATACATCCACACAAGCACATTTATACATACTGTATATACTCGAGTATAAGCCGACCAGAATATCAGCTGAAGCACCTAATTTTACCACAAAAAGTACATTTTAAATGTGCTGAAAACTCGCCTTATACTCAGGTATATACAGTATGTTGCCATCATCCTTTTTAAAACCTTTCCTTTCTACTTGAGCATCTATTGCTTTCCTACCAGGATCACTTCTACTGTTAGCATTTGGTTTTTTGTGTTTATTTGGTTAAATTGATCTTTTCTCATAATTTACATAGTCTTGTTTTGGCGTTTCTTTTGTTGTCAAATATTTATTTGCCTGTCGGCCTGAAAATACAGTTATCAACAGTGATCATTCAGTTGTCAGTTTCTTTGTAGCATATTTTCTCTCTAGAGAAAACATTAAAAACTTTTTATTGTATGAGGGGGAGTTCAACTACTGGTTGAAATGCTTAATCTGGTTGTGATGTCACTTGTACTTTCTGGGAGTCACCTTTTCTGGATGATCTATTTGGGCTTAGCATGTTTCTCTTAGCATCTCTTAAGAACTATAATGTAAAATAATCTGCTTATATATTTGTACCTCTTTCATCTAAGCTTTTAATATCTAGAATTGCTCATAATTTTGGTGGGAGTTATCTCCCCTTCTTCTTTTGGGGCATACTTTTCTTCATAGTCAGATCCTGTCTAACTTTATGTCCAATGAATATTTCCAATTCTGTCCTAAGGACAGTATTTTGCATGTACATCAAAATTACTTAAGGAGGTGCTTTTAACATCTGGACCCAAATTACAATATTTGTTAGGTCACAAACAAAACAGCCAGCCCGAACACACACACACTGCACAGGTGAGCACTTTATCACCAAGAGATAAGACCGAGGGCAATCAGCCTCTGTAGAAAGTATGGTTCTCTGTGGCCTGCAGGGCCATCTGCACAGATGGCCAGTGCAGACCACATGCTCTAAATTCACCTTCTTCATCATCTCATCCTGAGACAAGTCCCCGTCTTGCTTGGGAACAGAGTAGTGGGTTTGGTCAGATGCCATATGGTACTTATTCATGTATAAGTAACGGAAAATGACTCTGTCCAGGACAGAAGGAAGGCGTTTTGAATCAGGAGAAGGCCTGGATGGGAGGGGCAGAGTCAGATCATTTCCTTTAACAACCCAATTTCTCAATCTTCTATTACAAAAGATTCCATGGTGGAGTCAAACATGTCATTTTAATGTGTTTCTAAAATAACTTTTAAATGTGGATTTGGGGAAGACAGCAGATCATCTGTCTTGCATTTACCAACTCATATGTATTTCATTTCAACTCGTCCATTGCCATCCCCTCCATATACTATCTCTTATTTCACTTTCTCCCTCTGATTTCTGTTCTAGTCCTTTTTCTTTCAAGATCCTCTGAATTTTGCCCTTTGGGTAAATCTTGCTATTTTGTTCTGAAATGGTTTATTATCCCACCACAGGGGTGAGTTCCAGAAATGAGCGCTCGTAGCCTGCCGGAACCCACCAGTCTCTATCCTACCAGTAAGTCTGGTCTTTTGTTTTCTAACCATGGGATTTGAAAACTCTTTGTAGGCTTGCTTCTATGTATTCATGCTGAGAAGGAACCAGCTAGAATATTAGGATCAGCTATTACCCAAGTCTATAGATGAGAAAAGGTATCCAAGAGCGATAATTTAGAAACATAGTTCCCATTTGTCTTTTAGTGTGTTTCCTGAGAAACCAATTGATTTAGAATATTTTGAAGATGTATCATTAAGGTCAGCAATTGGAAACCACTGCTCACTCCTCAGGAGAAAGATGAGGCCTTGTGCTCTAGTACTAATTAACAGCCTCAGAAACCAGAGACAGTTCTGATCTGTCCTATAAGATCACCATGAGTGGGAATCAAGTTGATGGCCAAGAGTTTGATTTTGGTCTGAGTTTGTCCTGGTTTTTGTTCAATGTAATTACCCTATGTTTTATTTATGAAGTAATTCAGACTATACTATGAATTATCATCTGCATTATATTAAGTTATATAAAGTTCATCAATGAAGACATTGAAGTTTACAGAGGTGGCATGATTTGCCAATGATCAGCCAGAACTAAATGGCAAAGATATAACCTAGGTTGAGAACATTTGAATCTAAGGGTCATATTCTACCAAAACATTTTTTCAGTATCTCACAATAATTGAAAGAATATTGACATAGTAATTTCTATAAAAAATCATAATTTGTACCTAGAATACAAATTTTCTTTTCATATTCTATTTAGAATTTTATTTCTTAGTATAACTTACTATTGCAAACTATGCATCTTGATGGGAAATTAGGTGGCAATTTAAATAAAGTGTATTAGCTGAAGGATGATCATGCCTTTTAGTCTTTGAATTCAGACCACTGACATGATGCTGTAAAGTGTGTTGTTCGTTTGTTTCTACTTTTCTTATGGCCCAGAAATTTGAGTTAGGAGAAGCTATGTGAAAAGAAAATAATTAAGTCTTTAATATTTGAAGAAGGTAACATTTATAGTAATGGGTGACAGACAAAATGCTTTACATGCATTATATAATTATTTATTCGGTTAAAAGAGCACATCAAAATAAATTTCTATAATTTCAGTCATTTTATACATAAGAAAGCTAAAAGTTGGAATTCAGTAAGGTGGGTCAAATGAAATAATTAGTAAGTAGTGATTTGGATCCCCTGACCTGTTTGACAATGCAATATAGCTACCAAACCACGACCAGCTAGTGAGTCCAACCTCATAGAACAGTGTAGAACTATCCCTTTGGGTTTTCCAAACTGGAAATCTTTACAAGTACAGTGAACCTCAACTGTCTCCTAGAAAGGGACTGGAGTGCTAGCAGTCCAGCAAGTAACCCACTAGGCCCCCAAGGCTCCTTAATATAACTTCAGAACACTCTGCCATTAGCACTGGATCCTCTCATCCTCTCTCCAACCACCACTGTAGACTACGGCCCATGGCTAGTAGAGCCTGAATTATCTGATAGTAGTATTTAGAGTTGCAAAGTGCCTATGAAAATACAGACAATTTTCTGAATATTGATTTAAAAATCCATAAGCTAAGAGGTACAAGGAAAATGTAAACTCTTCTTAAATACTTAAATATTTCCTATAACTATTAACTGAATATGGTAAGAGATGTGAATTCTATTGGGAAAGGTTAATCTATTCACCTAAATGGTTACAGCCAAATTAAGCTTTGATTCAAATGGTTAATATTTGATGAGAATAACTTTTGTTGTAACTGGATATTAATATTTGTGTGAAAAGCACTTAGAATTGTGTATCTTCCATTTGTTTCACTGATTATAGTCATATGTTGAAGTGTTATATTTTAGTAGAAATATATTTAGTTAAAGAAATCAACAGCTTCTCTTTAACGTTTAAACTAAAGTACGATAACTATGTTTTGTCAGCTCTTATGTGGTATTGTAGCATTTCTATCATAATGAAGAGGAAATAATTTTCCTAATCAATATTGGCTAAAAACTGTTAACATAACTTTTGACCACAAAATTTATAGCCTAATGGAATAAATAATATCACATCTTCATATATCTGAGGAGATATATAGGATTGTTATGTGAAACAATCAATATTCCACAAACTGCCTTATTAAGATAGCATTTATTCACTCAGAATCAAAGTGAAATTTTGTGCTTTCTATAGTTTATCTATTTTTCTTTGTTGCAATTCTGGGATTTATTGCTTTCTAATGAGCCATTTCCCAAACTACTGTTATCATGCTCTACATGACAAATAATATGACACAAAATTTTGGGGGAAATGTTGTATTAAACATGTAACAGCCTAATTTGAAATTATCAGACAATATATTACTTTATCTTCCAAAATGCCAGGAATAAAAAGAGATTTCCCAAAGGTGTTTTTTTTTTTAATGTGGCTTTTTAAAAAAAAGAAGATGTTCTCTTGGAGTAGATTAAGAAGATAGTATAGGGAACATTGCTTTAAACGCAGCTGATAACCACTCTTGCTTTACTGTTTAGTGCATTAACAGTGGGTAGAGAGTACAATTGCTAGAGTTCATAGCTGTTACTGAAAGTGTAGCAGTTCAAATCCATCCAGTGGCTCTACAAGAGAACATGTGAAAAGATGCCAAAAGAAACCAAACCCTCAAAGCCATTTTACAGAGTGCATTCTGACTCTTCATCCAGCTGTGAGTATTGACTGGTGCAGAAACCCTCACCTTAATCCCACAGAACAGCTGTGAGACTCGAACAGCTGAGCTTGCTCTTAACATCCCTTAGCTTAACCCACTATGTCGCAGGACTTCTCTTGAAATAAGCACACCTAGAAAAGCCTATGCCGTGGTTCTACTTGGTCACATAGGATCTATAAGAGTTGACAATAGACTTAAGAGAATCTAGCAATAACATCAGTAGAAAATGAGTACGGTATAGTAATACTTTTTATACACTAGCCTATTAAAAGGATATTTGAGGCTTATGCTGGTTTACTCACCTTGTTAAGTGCCCAGATTACTAAGTCCCAAAGAAAAGAACCTGTGGTCTATTGGGAGAAGAGAAGTCAGACCAGGGAATGAAAGCTCCATGTGGGGTCAACCCCACCAAGGAAGGGAACATAGTGAAGTGGAAGGCTGATCTTTCATGAACAGCAGCTCTGTGCTAACCAATCAGCTTGCCCCAAACACTGGTGTTGCCTCTTCTTCAAAAGCAAAACTGTAGTATTGTTTTCCTCATATCTGCAAAGGAAATTTTATGGCAATGCATAGAGCTGAAATTGAAGAGTAAATTCATTTATCATATTTCATTAGCTATTGATTGTAGGGAAGAGCAGATCTCACTCTGTCCACTTATCAATATGCAGTGCTAATGCTTCAGAGCACCAAGGAGGAGCCATTGCTTACAGACGTTACATGAATGCGCATAATATTTAGGAATACAGTGGAATGGTTATCTTAAATACACATCAAAAATGGGAGGTTTATTAAGGGTAGGGATCAAATAAGTATGAGAAACGACAGTTTATATCGAGTGTTGAAGTCATTGCCAAAATAAAATTTGTGACACATCAAACGTATTACTTCACCACCTCTATAAAAAAGACAATGATCTGATAGTCAATCTATTCTACATTCTCTTTCATTTTACACACTGCACTTTTTCCTCTGTTATAATTTTAGTTAACACTTAATGCTCAGTTTCAATAAATATTTTTAAATGATTTAAAATATTTAAAATATAACTTTCAGTGTCATTCTTTGTCACCCGATACACTCCATTCCCATTTTATATGGGTCATCTTCCCAATGAAGGCTGAATGGCTCTCCACAAGAGGAGTCTATGTCCAGGTTTCTCAGAATTTTAATTTTCAGTTTTCCCTTTAGGGAAAAAGAGAATTACTTGAAATATGTGCTTTAGTAAAATATCTTAAAAAGAAGGGGTCCCTTTCTGACTTAAAGGAGAGGACAAATTAAGTACTACATTATAAGGATCCTAATAATAAAGAATCAGAGGAGCCTCAGTTGCTGCTAAGTGAAAGTTCTGCACAAATTCATCAGCATGTGGGCAGGAAAAAGACGTGGTGGTTGCTTCCATAAAGATTTAAAACGTTGGAAACTCTATGGGGTAAGATGACTGTTTTGTAGGGTTGCTATGAGTCACAATCAATTTGAAGGCTCTGTGGTTGAGAGGATCCTTTATCAAATGTAAGATATTAACCCATATGATCTTGTGAGTAAATATTAAAGAGAGTCCATTAGAGAATGAAAGAGGAGCCCTTGAATCATAGCCATAATAGCAAGATGGTATAGTCTGTGTGATTTGTATATTTGTTCCCAAACCCCCTAAAATCATAGGGTTTCTTCTTTTGTCTGACAGAAAATTATTGTATTCATCTAATAATCAATTATTTAATGTCCATGATTTGGATTTCTGGAGTCGGTAAAAATAGAAGGATTTCAACAGGGTCACCACTGTTGTGCAAATTTTAGACAAACAGGATTAGAATTCACGCTTGAAAGGATACCCAATCAAAATCATACCAATGTAGAATGAACCATATATATTTTTAGGACCAATACTAAAGAAGCTACCATTTCAGAGGAGGTAAATCAAGGGGTAATTGGAGAGCAGGAGATCCTCGGAGCTGTGTGTGGAGGGTTTAGGCTTGCTCTCTTTCCCGGTGGCACACTGAGACAAGAAGTCTCTTCATTGCCCCTTTCATGTCCTTGTTTCTCAAGGTGTAGATAAAGGGGTTAAGCATGGGAGTCACCAAACTATAGAACAGGGACATGATTTTGTTCTTGTCCTGGGAGTTAGTATCAGAGGGTTGGACATACATAATGATGACCGGTCCATAGAACAGAGAGACAACGATCACATGAGAACCACAAGTGTTGAAGGCCTTCTTCTTTCCCTCTGAGGACCGAATCCTCAGGATGGTAGTGACAATGAACCCATAAGAGACAAGAATCAGTGACAAGGGCACCAGGGAGTAGAAGGTCCCCACAATGGAGAGCATCGCTACATTGAATGTGGTATCAACACATGACATCTCAATCATCACTGGGACCTCACACAGGAAGCTTTCTACTTGGTTGTTTCCACAAAGTGGCAGAAGCACAGTGAGGGATGACTGAAGTAAGGAGTTAGCCAAACCACTTAGCCAAGCAGTGACTACCAAGAGGACACACAGTCTCTGATGCATGATAGCGGGGTACCTCAAAGGTTTGCAGATGGCGATGTAACGGTCCAAGGACATCACAGCTAAGAGAATGCACTCAGTGGCCCCCAGGAAGTGAAACATATAAAATTGGGTCACACAGCCCCCATAGCTGATAGACTTATCCGGTCCCCAGAGGTTGAGCAGCAGCTGGGGGATGGTGGTTGTGGTGAAACACAGGTCCAGGAAGGAGAGGTTGGAAAGGAAGAAGTACATAGGGCTGTTCAGGCGAGGGTCGACCCTGGATACCACAATAATGGAGATGTTGCCCACCAGCGTGAAGATGTAAGCAAAGAGCACCATCACAAAGAGAGGTGTTTCCAGCCAGGGATGGTCTGAGAAACCCAAGAGGATGAAGACCTTTGGAAGGGTCGCATTGTTGGGATTCATCGCTGCCATTGCTCACATGGATGGAGTCGAGTTGGAGTGCTTTAATTGTTGGTGAATTCTATTAAATAAAACAAAATTAATTACGGAGATACTGTCTGTGTGTTGGAAATCCATGATTTGATACTTGTCAGTATCAAACATATGTTAAAATATTATTCTAAAAGAAAAAATATAATTCTTCATACCATGCATAATCATTTTGTAGTACCTCTAAAGGATACACTAGTAAAGCTGTTGTTTTACTTAAAAAATGCAATGTGGCACTTTTTAATGAAATAATGATTGGGTAAAGGTCATCCACACTTGTTTTCATGTTAAAAAGAAGATTGGAATAAAAAAAGCAGAGGACTGAATGAATCGAGAGAGCGCCCAGAACCATCCATACTCACTCACCACAAGGGTCCATTTCTTTCATGAGTGGTCTGTTGCCCCTAGCCACTCTTTTGTCTATTTCATGTGCTGTCTTCAGGTATGTCTAAAACTGATTAAGCTCCACTTGGATCAGTCTGATTTACACAGAAACAGCCAGCAGAGAGTGTGTGTGCTTCCTTACTTGTGCTTCCAACTCTAAAACAAATTTCTAGCAATGTAGAAATTTTATTATAAAAAGAAACATAGCAACATTCAGTATCTGCAAAAAAAACACAACCCCAATGATTATTGTCCATAGAGCCCATTGATACCAGGAATCAGTGTTTAAAATCACAGGATGGCATATCTTTATTCATATTCATCTTAACAGTTGTATGCTATCTTAATGGTTTGTTAGGTTTAATATTCCCAGCTGTGGGTATGTGTGAGCATGTGTGATCTGGATAACAGGGTAAAACTATATTTCTTACTAGTAATGAGAGAGTTTGAAAACCACTCACATAGTAGAAAAGTAAACAGAATATAGGTTCAGAAAACCTGGATCCAGTCCCGCCATCATTTAATACATATAACATTTATGCTCTGCTTAAATACTTGGCACTTCCCTCGCTGTGTTATGGTGAGTAATTAGCTCAATAAGATGATCACATGTTATTAAGTGGAATAGTTAATGAAATACAGTACCCTCTTTGATGGTGAGTCCTTCAGAACTACAAAAATAAAACAGATAATTTTTATTTTTCTCCAGGTTGTTTCCAAATTTTAACAATGTCCTTACACTTTCACAAGAAGTCTCATAGGGATTGTATTTTATTCCCTTTAATTTACCCATATTACTGAGATGACTAGGCTTACATATGTTAATGATTTCAAAATATGTTTGTGTGCTTACATAGAAACCAATTAATGTGATCACTCCCTAATGCAAATAGTAGTACCCCTACAACAAATTTTAAAGACACATTTCAATGTTTTAAATTATAATGATATTGTATTCATCTTGAAAGACTTTTATTTATCCATGCATTATTTAGGAGGCATCTTTGTATAAAGATTATAACATACAGCAAGGTTGTTCAAGAAGATTAAAGCAAACTACATTTGTCTAGCACAAGAACACATCCTAATACATAGGTCAAGTTCCTCACAGCCCAAACACCTACCTTAAATCAAGGTTGAGAGCTAGCAGTCAACCTTTGTTACATTGGGTCACATGAGGTGAAACAGATTTGATGTCATTTAGAAATTCTTATCTTTTGTTCAATTGGAAAAATCAATAATAAATGTAGAGAAAGATGAAAGATTCTCAGTGTTCAGTGGCTTTACTTCATAACATAGAGTTGTTTAATATTCACTTACATGATTTAATAGAAACCCTCTTCCATCTAAAATGACATAAAGAAAAGGTTGTGACTCTTTATATACAGTCATGGGACTTTGTTCTCCATATAGATGATTAACCTCAGTGGAAATTTCTTGGCAAGATACAATTTAGAAATTCCCTAGAGTGTTAACTACCTTCTAACTTTTCCTTGCCTTAGTGAAATAGAACTGTAAGTGCTGGTATTTTCTACACCTGGTTGAATTCTGGACTCTAGGTCAAAAAAATTCTGGAACAGTTCATTTATTTTTACAATTTAATAGAAATTTCATTGTATTTGGGGGAAAATGCAAGAAAATTGGGTTAGGTTTTAAAGTCCAATTTTTATTCATTTATATTTTTCTTAGGGTAATATTTTTTTAACATTCCTTGTAAATTAAAGGCAGAGAAATCCAAATTCTTCAGAGAAACCCAGTTTTACCTATAGAGAGATAGTGGGAAAATTATCTTCAAATGATATTTAAGTAAGCAAACATTTCTTTTCTTTTAATATTTGTGCTATAGCACCATAGTATAGACTTTTATCTGTTCTAACATTAACTATATTAAAATTCTTCACTTGGTCTTAACAATGAAAGGAGTATGTTAAAAAGAAATTTGTAGAAGGTATATATCTATTTAATCAATTGACCGATCAATTGTTATTAAGTGTCTATTATGTGTTATTCTTCTAGAAGCTGTAGATAAAAGATGAAAGAGTGGGAAGTGGTAGACGCAATTTGCCCTAATTCAGCTTTGAGAAATAATAGATGTCTGCTTATTCTCAAAGGGTCCTAGTGGCGCAGAGGTTAAGTGCTATGCCACGATCCAAAAGGTTGATTCTTAACAATCCTAAATAGGGAGCAGAGTCTCATGTTTCTCCATAGGCGTTGCTGTGGGTTTAAACCATGACAGTGAATTTAGCAACACAATGCTTATCACACAGCACAATTACAATTTCCTTTTTATTGTGGACTTAGAATATTTATAGGGGTTTCTATTTCTTCAGATGTAATCTGTATGAATCTGAATCAACTTGATTACAATAGGTACTTATTTTTATTTTTCTGAGAAATCTGGCTGCAGAATGACTGAGATTGAGAAAAAATTCACAATAGTTCAAACTGCCACATGGTTTTTAAAAAAAAGCAAGTCTTTATAGATTTATTTTTAAATGGGACCTGTATGCACACACACACACACACACACACACACACAGAACTTTAAACCTTACCATTAAAAAAAATCATTTTAGATTCTGGGAAGATGCCGGACCAGGGGACCTGCATACGCTGAGAGTTCTTTGTAACAAAGCGGGTTTGGTGTCCAGGTAGCCGAGTGGTAGGAGTCTGGTGAGTGAAATATCTCCCTGGGACAGCACCTCACCCTCACCCCACGCATTTATCCTGAGCAGTGGCCTTGGCGATACAGGACCAGATTCCTGGGACATCTCCAGTCATTAGGCTGCCACCATCGCGGAAGTGACTAACTATATATAGACTGGGCCCTGATCCCAGAGTCTTTGCCTGCCCTGCTGAGATGCATAGCAGTTGCGGGACCCCCTACAGCAGCTGCCCACTCACAGGACCCCAATAGGACAGCAGCTTCCCTTTCCCATGGTTCTCCTCTTCCTTGTGGCAGCATCTGCCCTTGGGACCACGTCCCTCCCTCCTTTCATCCAAGGCCCGGGTAACTGATCTGCAGCCCATCGGGTGCTGCCTGGCCACCCCCTGGGGGACCATCCACCCCTACTGCTGCCTGGGACCTCTCCACTGGCACTCCATTTGCCCCGCCACCCATTCCTTCAGCTTACTGCCAGCTCAACTCCCAGCCCTGGAACCTGCGCTGAGCACTTCCTGTGTGCGCAAGCCACACCAGAGCCCTTCCCACTTCTAACCCTGACACTGCGTTTCTGCTGGAGCCACTTCAGGCTGGCCTGTAAGACCTGTAGTTGGAGTCACTTCAGGCTGGCCTGCAAGACCTGTAGCTGCAGCCCGGGGCGCTAACTCTGCCTGCTGACGGTGGCCCCTTTCAGTGTAGAAAGCGCCAGGCGCAACAGTGGGTGCCCCTGCCCACTGGGAGCATGAGCAACAGGGTTCTGCACTCTTGCGAGAGTAGCATTACCCTCCCTGGTGCGCTGCGGGGATTCCAGCGGCCCCCTGCCCCGAGCTCTGAGCCTGGGCAGAGGACAAGTGGCATTGTCTGCAGTTTCCTGCCAGAGCCACCCCTGTCCAAAGCAGCTCAGACCAACTTGCTGTGGAGCCTGCGCTGCTCACAGGGCCGGCAGATTAAGCAATAAACTGTCATATAATAGTAAAAATATCCAACTTAGAGGAAAAAGAAAATTTTACGAGTAGCAGGAGAAAGGAAGACAGTCATATACAAAGGAGTGCAGGTAAGAATATGTTCAGACCTATCAGCAGATACCATGAAGAGGAAGACAGAATGGAGCAACATCTTCCAAAAACTCTAAGAAAATAATGCCTCCCCTAGAATCGTGTACCCTGCCAAGTTATCCATTAAGATATATGGTGAAATAAGGGTCTTCCAGGCCAAGGAAAGACTCAAAGAATTGCTGCAAAACATCTGACCCTGCAGAAGATGCTGCCTGACTCACTATGGCCAGAGGTTCAACCTCCAGCAAGAAAAAAACAGGAGACCACCATATATCCCATCTCCATCTAGAAGCCAATATGCCAGCAACAATTACCAGGACAACAGGGTCTCAGATGGGAAAGAGGACAGGATAGAAACTCTCCACTCAAACACAGCACACTGATATGAAGTGAGACAGGTAAAGACCCAAAACACTAAACAGGGTATGGCAACTATGAATCCACAGATAGTGATAAGAACTCTGAATTCCAATGAACTTAATCCGTGAATTAAAAGAAAAGGGCTTGAGGAATGGCTCAGAAAACATAATCCATAAATATGTGGCCTGCAAGAGACACACCTTAAGCGCACAGACAAGAATATGCTAAGAATAAAGGGTTGGCAGAAAGTTTACCAGTTGAATGGTAACTCCAAAAAGGCAGGGGTGGCTATCTTAATCTCTGACAAAATGGACCTCAAGATCGAAACCATGAAAAGAGACAAAGAGGGACACTATATAATGCTCAAAGGTTCAGTAAACCAGAGCGTACTTCTCATATTGGATATTTACACTCCTAATAATTGTGCGGAGAATTTCGTCAAACAGACTATTAAAATGATGGAAAAAGAAATCACGACTCAACAATCATAGTGGGTTACTTTAACACTCCACTAACACAGAAAGACAGATCACAGGGAAAGAAGCTCAGCAAAGAGGCCAGAAGGCTAAACAATGTATTTAGGCAACAGGACCTAATAGACATCTATAGAGCTTTCCATCCAAAAGCAAAGGGTTTCACAATCTTTTCAATTCCACATGGATCTTTTTCTAGAATAGACCATATGCTGTGACACAAGACCAGCCTGAGTAAATTCAAAGACATTGATATTATCCAGACGTCTTTCTCAGATCACCATGCCATAAAGCTGGAGATTAATAAGAGGATGTCCAGAAAAGCAAGGTCAACCAATTGGAGAATGAACAACGATCTCCTACGACATGAATGGGTACAGGCCCAGATCAGAGAGGATATTAGGAAGTTTCTAGAAACTAACGAGAATGAGAATACAACGTATCAAAACTTAGGAGACACTGCAAAGGCAGTTATCAGAGGTAGCTTGATATCATTAAATGCATATATAAAAAAAGAAAAAGGCGTATGACAGATATGTTAACACAAAACCTCCAAATGACTAGAACAGATTCAGCAGAACAACCACTCCAATAGTAAGATAAAAGAAATAATAATAATCAGGGCAGAGTTAAACCAGTGGGAAGATGAGAGAACAATGCAGAAGGTAAGTGCAGCTACAAGCTGGTTTTCCGAAAGAATTAACAAAGTTGACAGTCCTCTGGCAAAGCTTACCAAAGATAGAAAGGAACAACCATCAATGGCCAGGATGAGGGATGAATCAGGGGAAATAACAACAGACCCCAATGAGATTAAAAAGATAATCACAAAGTACTATGAAGTTCTGTATTCCAATGAATTCAGAAACATGGAAGACTTGGGTAAATATTTGGAAAACAGTCCCTCCCTAGATTATCTCAGACAGAGTTCAAGAACCTCAACAAACCCAAAGTGAAAGAAGAAATAGAGAAGGTCATCCAAAACCTACCCCAAAAAAGGCCCAGGGCCAGATGGTTTCACAGCAGAATTCTACCAAGCATTCAGGGAAGAGTTGACACCAATCCTCCACAAAGTATTCCATAACTTAGAAGATGATTGCAAACTCCCAAACTCATTTTACGAAGCCAGCATTCCTTTGATACTCAAACATGGCAAAGACCCCACAGATATAGAGAATTACAGACCAACATCTCTAATGAACATAGATGCAAAAATCCTTAACAAAATATTGACCAATAGAACACAAACATGTATAAAACATATCCACCACGACCAGGCCTAAGATGCATCTCAGGGACGGGTTAACATCCAACAATCCATCAATATTATACATCACGTTGAGAAGAAAAAGGATAAAAAACATATGATAATATCCATAGATGCAGAAAAAGCATTTGACAACACCCAGCACCCATTCCTAATCAAGACGCTCATGAAGATAGGATTGGAAGGTAAGTTCCTTAAGATTATACAAGCTATATATGAAAAACCAAGGGCCAATATCATAGTCAATAGATAAAAGTTAAGTACAATCCCACTGATAAAGGGTACAAGACAAGGAGGCCCTCTGTCCCCACTTCTTTTCAATATTGTTTTGGAGGTTCTGGCTCACAACATAAAACAACTGAAGGACATCAAAGGGATCCAAACGGGAGAGGAGCAGGTGAAACTATAGCTATTTGCAGATGACATGATCCTGTACATTGAAAACCCCAAAAGCTCCACAGCTGGATTACTTACAGCAATAGAGGAATACGGAAGAGTAGCAGGATACAAGATCAATAAACAGAAGTCGGTAGGTTTTCTATACCCATCGGATAGGGTCCTAGAAGAGGGGATTAAGAAGGAAGTACCCTTCGACCTCCCAGGATCGCATCTGGAGAATAGCTAGTATTCTGCCAGCTTCGGAGACGGGAGGGAAAACAAGCCTGTCAGAGACCCATTCCATTCCCAGTTTGCTCAGCAGCTGGTGATTGGAAGATACTCTGCGACAGTGTTCAGGTAAAAAAAAAAAAAGAAGAAGGAAGTACCCTTCACAGTAGCTAAGAGCAAACAGAAATACCTAGGAAAATATTTAACAAAAAATACTAAAGACTTATATAAGGAAAACTTTAAGACCCTACTACAGGAAACCAAAAGTGACCTCCACAAATGAAAGAACATCCCATGCTCATGGATTGGAAGGCTCAACATAGTGAAGATGACAGTCCTATCTAAAGCAATTTACAAGTTCATTGTGATTCCAATTCAAATACCATCAACCTTCTTCAAAGAAAAACTGACCACCAATTTCATATGGACAGGGAAGAAACCCAGAATTAGCAGAGAACTCCTCAAAAAGAAGGACACAGTTGGAGGACTCACCTTACCCGATTTTAATGCCTATTACACAGCTACAGTGGTCTATGGTACTGGCACGACGATAGATACTCAGACCAGTGGAAAAGAATAGAAAGCCCAGGAGTAAAATCATCAGCATATAGACAACTGATCTTTGACAAGGGTCCCAAAAACATCAAGTGGGAAGCAGATGCCCTTTTTAAACAAGTTGTGGTGGAAACAATGAGTATCCAAATGTAGAAAGATGAAACTAGACGTTTACCTCACGCCATGCACAAGAATAAAATCAAGGTGGATCACAGACCTAGAAGTTAAACCCCAAACCATCAGCACCATCAAGGAGGGAATTGGGACTAACCTCAGAGCACTGGCCTAGGGAACTCATAGGCTCACTGCAATAGGGAAGGGTACACACACAGGTGAACTGGAAGCCAACAAATGGGATTTAATAAGAACTAAACACCTGTGCACCTCAAAAGACTTCACCAAGAGGGTGACAAACCAACCCATATACTGGGAAGGATTTTTAGTAATGACACATTGGACAAAGGGCTCATTACTAAAATCTACAATACCATCATGACCTGAAAAAAGAGGAAAACAGTTAACCCCCTAAGCAAGTGGGCAAAAGAACTGAAAAGAACTTTCACTAGGGAGGAGACCCATATGGCCAATAAGCCTATGAGAAAGTGTTCCAGGTCATTAGCCATAAGAGAAATGCAAATCAAAACAACCATGAGATACTACTACCTAACACCCCTTAGGCTAGTCCAAATCAGCACATCAGAGAGCAACAAATGTTGGAGGGGGTGTGGTTAAGAAGGGACGCTCCTCCACTTCTGGTGGTCGTGTAGATTTGTACAGCCACTGTGGAAAGCAATCTGACAATTCTCAAAGAAAATGGAAACTGATCTACCTTATGACACAGCCATCCCACTACCGGGTACATACTCAGTGGAAGCAGCAAATAAAACACGGCCAGTAATATGTGCTCCAATGTTTATTGTGGTACAATTCACAATCACAAAGACTTGGAAACAGCCTAAATTCCCATCAATAGATGAGTGGATTAGTAAACTTTGGCACATATACACAGTGGAGTACTATGCAGCACTGAAAAGCATGGACGATGACATGAAATATGTTTCTTGGGAAGAAATGGAAGGAATAATATTAAGCAAGGTAAGCTAAACTCAAAAAGATAGGTATAATATGAGTCCCTGAGGTAAGTACATTCAGCATGCCAGGAATAGAAGAATAAACATCTGTCTCGCAATAAATGGGTGGAAGCATAGATAGTTGGAGGGATGACAGGCCACACCTAGGGAGGTACATGAGAGGTCAACATAAAGAAGAGGAAGTTGGACAGGTGCGGAGAGAAGCGGGATGGGGAGAAACTGAGTGGATGGCATGGGGGTAACAGGGCCCTAACACACCTGGGGGAGAGTATTGGTTGTGTCCCCACAGAACTGGAACATGCATACGGACCCCACCATGACACGCCAAACCAGGGGGGCAACGTAAAGTGCAGAGCAATACACAAAGAGACTGGATCATACGCCGGCCCCAACCAGTATTAGCCTGACCCCCTCCATTGAAGGGAGTACCATAGAAAATGAAAATAGATCATCTGGTGTGGGAAAGGAAATACTTTTCCTAATGAATATTGGCTACAAAACTGTTAACATAACATTGGACCACAAAATCTATAGCCTAATGGAATAAATAATATCATTTTTTATATATTTGGGGAGCTATAATAAGATTGTTAGGTGTAACAATCAACATTCCACAAATTGCCTTAATAAGAAACCATTTATTCACTCTTAATCAAAGTGAAATTTTGTGCTTTCTGTAGTTTATCTCTTTTCTTGTTGCAATTCTGGAATTTATTGTTTCCTAATGAGCCATTTCCTAAACGGCTGTTATCACCTGCTCTACATAACAAATAATATGACACAAAAGTGATGGGAACTGTATTAAACATGATATGAGAGCCTAATTTGGAATTATCAGACAATATATTACTTTATCTTCCAAAATGCAAGGAATAAACAGAGATTTCCCAAAGCTATTTTTATAATGTGATTTATTTTTAATGAAAGTTGTTCTCTTGGAGTAGATTCAGAAGATAGAGTAGGGAACATTGACTTAAATTCAGCTGTTAAATACTCCTGCTTTACTGTTTAATGCATTAACAGTGGGTAGAGAGTACAACTGCTTAAGTGCTCAGATGTTACTGAAAGTGTAGCAGTTCAAATCCATCCAGTGGCTCCACGAGAGAACATGTCAAAAGATGCCCAAAGAAACCCAAACCCCAAAGCCAGGCCACAGAGTGCATTCTGACTCAATACCAGCTGTGAGTATTGACTGGTGCAGAAACTCTCACCTTTCTCCCACAGAGCAGCTGTGAGGCTCGAACAGCTGACCTTGCTCTTAACATCCCTTAGCATAACCCACAATGTCGCAGAATTCTCTTAAAATAAGCATACCCCAGAAAAGCCTATGCCGTGGTTCTACTTGGTCATATAGGGTCTATAAGAGTTGACAATAGACTTAAGGGAATCTAACGATAACATCAGTAGAAAATGAGTACATATATTAATACATTTTTGTACACTAGCTATTAAATGATATTTGAGGCTTATGCTGGTTTACTCACCTTGTTAAGTGCCCAGATTACTGAATCCCAAAGAAAAGAACTACTGGTCTATTGGGAGAAGTCAGACCAGGGAATGAAAGCTCCATGTGGGGTCAGCCCCACCCGGGAAGGGAACATAGTGAAGTACAAGGCTGATCTTTCATGAACAGCAGCTCTGTGCTAACCAATAAGCTTTCCCCAAACACTGGTGTTGCCTCTTCTTCAAGAGCAAAACTGTAGTATTGTTTTCCTCACATCTGCAAAGGAAATTTTATGGCAATGCATAGAGCTGAAATTGAAGAGTAAATTCATTTATTATATTTCATTAGCTATTGATTGTAGGGAAGAGCAGATCTCACTCTGTCCATTTGTCAATAGGCAGTGCTAATGCTTCAGGGCACCAAGGAGGAGCCATTGCTTACAGACCTTACATGAATGCACATAGTATTTAGGAATACAGTGGAATGGTTATCTTAAATACACATCAAAATGGGAGGTTTATTAAGGGTAGGGATCAAATAAGTATGAGAAACGACAGTTTATATCGAGTGTTGAAGTCATTACCAAAATAAAATTTGTGACACATCAAACGTATTACTTCACCACCTCTATCACAAAGACAATGATCTGATAGTCAATCTATTCTACATTCTCTTTCATTTTACCCACTACTCTTTTTCCTCTGTTATAATTTTAGTTAACACTTACTGCTCAGTTTCAATAAATATTTTTAAATGATTTAATATATTTAAAAATATAACTTTGCGTGTCATCTTTGTGGCCTGATACACCTGATTCCCATTTTATATGGATCATTTTCCCAATGAAGGCTGAATGGCTCTCCACAAGTGGAGTCCATGTCAAGGTTTCTCATAATTTTAATTTTCAGTTTTCCCTTTAGGGAAAAAGAAAAATTTTTGAAATATGTGCTTTAGTAAAATATCTTAAAAAGAAGGAGTCCCTTTAAGACTTAAAGGAAAGGACGAATGAAGTATGACATTTTAAGGATCCTTTTGATAGAGAATCAGAGGAGCCTCAGTTACTGCCAAGTGAAAGTTCTGCACAAATTCATCAGCATGTCGGCAGGATAAAGATGTGGTGGTCAGCTTCCATAAAGATTTAAAACCTTGGAAACTCTATGGGGTGGGATGACTGTTTTGTAGGGTTGGTACGAGTCAGAATCATTTTGATGGCTGTGTGGTTGAGAGGATCCTTTATCGAATGTAAGGTACGAACCCATATGATCTTGCTAGTAATTAATAAAAAGAGTTTATTAGAGAATGAAAAAGGAGCCCTTAAATCATAGCCAAAATAGCAAGAAGGTATAGTCTGTGTGATTTGTATATTTGTTCCAAAACCCCCTAAAATCATAGGGTTACCTTTTGTTGTCTGACAGCAAATTATTGTATTCATCTAATAATCATTTATATATTGCCCATGATTTGGATTTCCAGAGTCAGTAAATATAGAAGGATTTCATGACAGGATCACCACTGTTGTGCAAATTTTAGACAAACAAGATTAGAATTCACACTTGAAAGGATACACAATCAAAATCATACCAATGTAGAATGAACCATATATATTAATAGGACCAATATTAAAGAAGCTACCATTTCAGAGGAGGTAAATCAAGGGGTAATTGGAGAGCAGGAGATCCTCGGAGCTGTGTGTGGAGGGTTTAGGCTTGCTCTCTTCCCCAGTAGCACACTGAGACAAGAAGTCTCTTTATTGCCCCTTTCATGTCCTTGTTTCTCAAGGTGTAGATAAAGGGGTTAAGCATGGGAGTCACCAAACTATAGAACAGGGACATGATTTTGTTCTTGTCATGGGAGTTAGTATCAGAGGGTTGGACATACATAATGATGGCCGGTCCAAAGAAGAGAGAGACAACGATCACATGAGAACCACAAGTGTTGAAGGCCTTCTTCTTTCCCTCTGAGGAACGAATCCTCAAGATAGTAGTGACAATGAACCCATAAGAGACAAGAATCAGTGACAAGGGCACCAGGGAGTAGAAGGTCCCCACAATGGAGAGCATCGCTACATTGAATGTGGTATCAACACATGACATCTCAATCATCACTGGGACCTCACACAGGAAGCTTTCTACTTGGTTGTTTCCACAAAGTGGCAGAAGCACAGTGAAGGATGACTGAAGCAAGGAGTTACCCAAACCACTTAGCCAAGCAGTGACTACCAAGAGGACACACAGTCTCTGATGCATGATAGCGGGGTACCTCAAAGGTTTGCAGATGGCGATGTAACGGTCCAAGGACATCACAGCTAAGAGAATGCACTCAGTGGCCCCCAGGAAGTGAAACATATAAAATTGGGTCACACAGCCCCCATAGCTGATAGACTTATCCGGTCCCCAGAGGTTGAGCAGCAGCTGGGGGATGGTGGTTGTGGTGAAACACAGGTCCAGGAAGGAGAGGTTGGAAAGGAAGAAGTACATAGGGCTGTTCAGGCGAGGGTCGACCCTGGATACCACAATAATGGAGATGTTGCCCACCAGCGTGAAGATGTAAGCAAAGAGCACCATCACAAAGAGAGGCGTTTCCAGCCAGGGATGGTCTGAGAAACCCAAGAGGATGAAGACCTTTGGAAGGGTCGCATTGTTCGGATTCATCACCGCCATTGCTCATATGCACGGAGTCGAGTTGGAGTGCTTTAATTGTTGGACAATTCTGTTAAATAAAACAAAATGAATTTTGGAGATACTGTCTGTGTCTTGGAACTCCATGATTTGATACTTGTCAGTATAAGACATATGATAAACTATTTTTCTAAAAGTAAGAAAAAAATATAATTCTACATACCATGCATAATCATTTTGTAGTACCTCTAAAGGATACACTAGTAAAGCTGTTATTTTACCTAAAAATGCAATGTGGCACATTTGAATGAAGTAATGATTAGGTAAAGGACATCCACACTAGTTTTCATGTTAAAAGGAAGAATGGAATAAAATAAAGCAGAGGACCTAATGAACCGAGAGAGGGACCAGAAGCATCCATACTCACTCACCACAAGTGTCCATTCGTTTCATGTGTGGTCTGTTGGCCCTAGCCACTCTTTTGTCTAATTTATATGTTAATGGTTTGTTAGGTCTGTTTTTCTCCAGCTGTGGGCATGTGTGAGCTTGTGTGATCTGGATAATGGAGTAAAACTATATTTCTTACTAGTAATGAGAGAGTTTGAAAACCACCCATGTAGTAGAAAAGTAGACAGACTATAGGATCAGAAAACCTGGATTCAGTCATTGCCAACAGTTGATACATATTACTTTTATGCTCTGCTTAAATAGTTGGCACTTCCCTTGCTGGGTCATGGGGAGTAATTAGTTCATTGATGTATGTATATTATGGATTGTGATAAGAGTTGTATGAGTCCCTAATAAAATGTAAAAAAAGAAAAGAGGAGGAAAAAAAAGAAAATGATTAGGGCAAAGAATGTATAGATGTGCTTTATACAATTGATGTATGTATATGTATGGACTGTGATAAGAGTTGTATGAGCCCCTAATAATTGTTTAAAAAAAAAGATGATCACATGTTCTTAAGTGGAATACTTAATATTGGTTATATTCATGAAACACAGTACCATCTTTGATGTTGAGTCCTTCAGAACTCCACAAATAAAACAGATAAGCTTTATTTTTCTCCAGGTTGTTTACAAATTTTAACAATGTCCTTACATTTTCACAAGAAGTCTCATAGGGATTGGATTTTATTCCCTTTAATTTAACCATATTACTGAGATGACTAGGCTTACATATGATGTTAATGATGTCAAGATATGTTTGTGTGCTTACATAGACTCCAATTAATGTGATCACTCCCTAATGCAAATAGTAGTACCCCTAGATCAATTTTAAAGACACATTTCATTGTTTTAAATTATAATGATATTGTATTCATCTTGAAAGACTTTTATTTATCCATACATTATTTAGGAGGCAACTTTCATAATGATCATAACATACAACAAGGTTGTTCAAGAAGATTAAAGCAAACTAAATTGGTCCAGCACAAGAACACACCCAACCACATAGGTCAAGTCCTTCACAGTCCCAACACCTACCTTAAATCAAGGTTGACAGCTAGCAGTCATCCTTTGCTATATCGGGTCACATGAGGTGAAACAGACTTGATGTCACTTAGAAATACCACCAAACCCCATTTTAATGCAAAAACAATTCATATCTTTTGTTCAATCAGGAAATCAATATTAATTGTTGAGAAAGACGAAAGATTCTCAGTGTTCAGTGGCTTTACTTCATAACATAGAATTGTTTAATATTCACTTACATGATTTAAAAGAAACCCTCTTCCATCTAAAATGACATAAAGAAAAGGTTGTGACTCTTTATATACAGTCATGGGACTTTGTTCTCCATAAAGATGATTAACCTCAGTGGAAATTTCTTGGCAAGAGACAATTTAGAAATTCCCTAGAGTGTTTACTACCTTCTAACTTTTCTTTGCCTTAGTAAAATAGAACTGTAAGTGCTGGTATTTTCTACACCTGGTTGAATTCTGAACTCAGGTGAAAAGAATTCTGGAACAGTTATTTTAACAATTTAATAGAAATTTCATTTTATTTGGAGGGAAATGTAAGAAAATTAGGTTTGGTTTTAAAGTTCAATTTTCATTCATTTATATTTTTCTTAGGGTAATATTTTTTTTAAGATTCCTTGTAAATTAAAGGCAGAGAAATCCAAATTCTTCAGAGAAACCCAGTTCTACCTATGGAGAGATAGTAGAAAAATTATCTTCAAATGATATTTAAGTAAGCAAACATTTCTTTTCTTTTAATATTTGTGCCATAGCACCATAGTATAGACCTTTATCTGGTCTAATATTAACTATATTAAAATTCTTCACTTAGTCTTAACAATGAAAGGAGTATGTTAAAAAGAAATTTGTAGAAGGTATATATCTATTTAATTAATTGACCGATCAATTGTTATTAAGTGTCTATTATGTGTTATTCTTCTAGAAGCTGTAGATAAAAGATGAAAGAGTGGGAAGTGGTAGACACAATTTGCCCTAATTCAGCTTTGAGAAATAATAGATGTCTGCTTATTCTCAAAGTGTCCTAGTGGCGCAGAGGTTAAGTGCTATGCCACGATCCAAAAGGTTGATTCTTAACAATCCTAAATAGGGAGCAGAGTCTCATGTTTCTCCATAGGAGTGGCTGTGGGTTTAAACCATGACCTTGAGCTTAGCAACACAATGCTTATCACACAGCACAATTACAACTTCGTTCTTATAGTGGACTTAGAAAATTTATAGGGCTTTTAACTTCATCTGATATAATCTGTATGACTCTGAATCAACTCAACTACAATAGGTACTTATTTTTATTGTCCTGATAAATCTGGCCACAGAATGACCTAGCTACTAGTGAAAAAAAAATCACAATAGTTCAAACTGCCACATGGTTAAAAAAATACAACTCTTTATAGATTTATTTTAAAATGTAGCCTGTATGTATGAAAATATAGGTACAAAGGGCTTTAAACCTTACCATTAAAATTCATTTTATTCAGGGCTCAAACAACTCTTATCACAATCTATCCATCCATCCATCGTGTCAGGCACATTTGTACATTTGTTGCCATCATCATACTCAAAACATTTTCTTTCTACTTGAACGCTTGGTATCAGCTCCTCATTTTTCCCCCTCCCTCCCCACTCCCCACCTTACCATTTTTGCTCAGTTAATTGATTTGTTCACTCATGCCTCACAACTGGCCACAGATAAAACAATTTGGGGACTGTTCAGTCATGTTCACATGACTAAACTTAAATTGGTTCTCTCAGTTTCTACTTCCGTTTGGACCACTGCCTTCTGTGCCCCACTCCCCCCTCCCGCCAAACAAAACAAACAAACTTGCATTTAGAAAAGGCCCTGCCCTTTTAATCATTGAAAGTATTACTAAATTTGGCTCTGTTGTACTCTTCAGCCTTATCTGACAACATTTTAGACATATCTTTCCTCTTGTCTGTTTACATTCTAAGAATTATCCCTTTGATTGTATTGGTATACATGTGAAGAAGGGTCCAAATATACTATTTATGAAATTAAAGGTGTAGATTATGAAGAAAACTATTAGATGTCACAATAGTCCTTCATAAACTTATATAGTTTTCAACTAGGTGGATGGCTGGCTGGAAAAAAAGGATGGCATGTCGTAGCCTTTCTTGAAGCCAGGTCTGTTCCTGAGCAGAATTATTGGCTGGTGGAATGCATGTGTAAATATAATGTGCCAGAATCCTGGAACCTTCATTTAGCAATTGTTGTCCTGTAATATTTGGATTTCTGTTTGGGGCTTTTCCTATGTTCAGTTACATAAAACATGACAAATGATTTGGACCTTAAGGATGAGAGGTATTGCATTGTAAGCTGTCGAACCCCTGGATTCAATAGGCCCATAAGAGGGTCAACCCAGACTCCTTGCACTACTTTTCCCTGCTTTGATTTTAAGGAAGATATTAGTAAAAGTGTCTACCTTACTAGAAACACTGTACTTTCTAGCAGTTGTGGCTAGACCCAATTTTAATTAATGCTCAACTGCTTTGTACAAAGAGGTTGTCTTGAGTAAGAATAATGACAGATGAAACAAAGTTGAAAAAAAAAACTATGATAAAGAGTCAAAGGAATTTCAGCAGGTCAGGAAAGTGGAAATGACTAATTCCTGGACAGTCAGCGACTCTGCAACACATAAACATCCTATCTACAACAGATATGCACAGGTGTTTTTGTGAGTTTAAAATATGACTATTAACTATACAAATATACATTGATAGAGCTTGAAAAACACCCAGTGATCAAATCCGGGCCATTTTGATATCAAAACAACAAATTAATGAATAAAATTTGGATTTTTTTAGAACAACTCCATATAAATAAATAACTGAATAACCACACATGAAACACACAAAAAATGCCAAACTCCCCACAATCGAGTTGATTCCAACTCATAGCAGCCCTCTAGGACAGAGTAGAA
Organism: Tenrec ecaudatus; assembly: GCF_050624435.1. Taxonomy (NCBI): domain Eukaryota; kingdom Metazoa; phylum Chordata; class Mammalia; order Afrosoricida; family Tenrecidae; genus Tenrec; species Tenrec ecaudatus. Next base: position 307,085,522 of record NC_134530.1, read on the forward strand.
CTTCACCAGTGGGTTTCCAAGACTGTAAATCTTTATAGGAGTAGAAAACCTCAGCTTTCTCTTATAGAGTGACAGATGGTTTCAAACTGTTGACCTTTTGGTTAGCAGATCAATGCACAACTCACGATCCCACCAGCACTCATAAGGAAAAAGGGAAAGCTATTACCATAAAATGTCAGCTAATTAATTCATAATAGATGGTTGGAGGAAAGTGGTTACCAAGCAGAGTGTGCTGGAGAGATGACCATAGAAGATCAAGAAGATAGGCCTGACTTGAATGGCTAAAACATTGTCATTTGACAAGCCCCCACCCCCACCCCTCTGATGCCCCTTAAACCTGATCTGGTTTTCAACATTTTCTGTATTTTTTGTTTGTTTATATTAGGGTTTACCTCAAATGTAAGTCATTGGGCTGATCCTCTTAAACTTGTGTTATATGTATTTCTGCTTTTCAATATATGAAATCCAGGATTGATGAACGTATAGGGACAGCAAGTAGGATAAAAGTTGCTGGGGAGGGGGATACAGTGGTGGTGTGGGGATGTAAATTAAAGGGAGCTGATGTCAAGGAGTCCAGGAAGGAAAATAATGTTTTGGAAATGATTGTGGTAGCAATTGTACCACACTGAAATCGGTTAATCTATGGAGTTATAGATGTATTAACTCTCAAAAAAAATAAAAGCAAAAAACTATAAAAGAGTCAAAGTTGAGAATGGGGGGAAAAACATTGGAGCAAGAGAATAATTAATAGATGCTGAAATTAGTGGATAAATGTTTGATGAGAATAAAAATGTTTCCATAGCCTCAGTGCTTCTGCATATATATATATATATATATATATTTCTCAGGGAAAAGTTGTAACTTCACATTAGAGAGACACTGTGAAAGTGGTCATGACACACTGTAGATTAAACTGGGTCCCTCAGAAAAGGTATGTTGGAATCCTAATACTTGTGAATGTAACTCTGTTTTAAATAGTGTTCTTTGTTATGTTAATTATATGTCTCTTTATAGGGCAGGTTCTTGTAATAGAGTGGAATGAGCTGCTTGAGTTCATGCAGGATAGGAACAAGGGCCGTGCACAGTTGTTTCCTCTGAGATAGAGATCAGCTAGACCTTTACCATGTATGACACCAGCAATTCTCCCACAGCACTTTCTACTTTTATGAAGGGTTCAATAATCTCGTGAATTGTCCACATAGAATTTAAAGACTTTACTCACAGACAGTAATGAGATACTCTAGTTCAGCAGAACAGATGATCTAATTTTTTGTTGAGTTTGGCCAACTGGTTGTTAAAATGGCACTCATAATCTGACCTCAGCAATAAGATCCCTGGTTCCACATCATCTTTTGAATTGAATCTGGATTTCTAGCAGCTTCCTCTCAGTGTACTGCTGCAACTCTTGTTACATCATTTTCAGCAAAAGTTCACTGGTAAATAGGACCTCTTCCAGTCAGTAGGCCTGAGGGCTGCCATCTAAATTTCTACCCACTGATGAATGCATGCTTCCAGTGCTGAGCCAGCTTGTTGAAGCATTTCAATTGGTATCCTATCAGTTCATCGTGACTTGTTTTTCTGCTAATGCCTTGGATTTCCTCCTTTAGTACCATTAGTTCTTGATCATAAGTTACCTCTTGAAATGGTTGAATCTCAACTAGTTCTTTTGGGTACAGGAACTTCATTCTTTCCATCTTCTTTTGATGATTCCAGCATCATTCAGTATTTTGCAACTGGAATCTTTCAGTGTTGTAACTTGAGGCTTGATTTTTTTTTTCTTTCTTGAATTCTTTCAGTTTAAGATATCCTGAACGGGTTGTTTCTTTTTGGTTTTCTAACGCTGGATCTTTAGTCATTTTATTATAATACTTTACTTTGTCTTCTTGTGTTGCCATTAGAAATGATCTCTTCAGCTATTTGATTTCATCATTTCTTCCATTTACCTTAGCTACTATATTATTAAGAGAAATTTCAGAGTATCTTCTCACATCCACTTTGATTTTTTTCTTTCTTTCCTGTTTTTAATGAAATTTTGCTTTAATTATGTATAATGATTTTAATGACCTCCCGCAGCTCATTAAGTCTTCCCTCATTAGTTTTCAGTATAGCCAATCTCTTCTTAAAATTGTAAGGTAGTCAAGAGGCGCCAGAGAACAAATTAGTCAAATTAGAGAAAACAGGCTTTTGCGGGGAGAAAAACCCAGCCTGGGCGAAGTCTCACGGTTCACAGTGTCTGGGCCAAGGAAGTCACGCCCCAGGCTACAGTGGTGGTGCTTATATGGCCAGGGAACATGTGACTGGGCTGTCTTGGGTCCATAGAAGGTAAAGTAGCCAGGGATTGGGAGATACAGGTATGAGCGGGTTTCTGGAATATAAGGTGTCTTCCTGGTTCCGGGTGTATTCATGTTGGGTGCAGACCAGCAGGCAGAAAATAAAGCGGGCCATTAGCCAGCTCTGGTCAGCTCCGCAGGTGTGTGTGGGAGATTCAAGGTCACTTGTTGCTAGTTGTTTCAGCTAGCTTTGGTCAGCTCTGCATGGATGGGACAGATTCAAGGTCATTTGCTGCTAGAAGCCAGCCTGGTATTGATCCGGCATTACAAAAACGTTCTTGAAATTCAAATGGTATATATTCAAAGATGTATTTGGTTCTAGTGCATATTTTAAAATGTTCTTCAGCTTCAACCTGAACTTGCATAGGAACAATTGATGATCTATTCCTCAGTCAGCCACAGACCTCATTTTAGCTGATCTTGAGCTTCTCCATTGCCCATGGATTTCAATTTGATTTCTGTACGTTCCATCTGGAGAAATCCTTTGTGTTGTTGGGAAAAAAAGGTATTGGGGATGGAAGTCATTGTTCTTACAAAATTCAATCATGTGATGTTCAGCCTAGTTTCTATCACCAAGACTATATTTTCCAACGACTCTTCCTTCTTTGTTTCCAACTTTTGCCTTCCAGTCGCCAAAAATTATCAATGCATCTTGGTTACATGTTTGCTAAATTTAAGACTGAAGACATTGGTAAAAGTCTTCAATTTGTTTAATCAATAGTTTTAGTGGTTGGTCCATAAATGTGAATATGTCACTGGTATTTCAAATACCAACAGGATCACTCAAAAGGAACAGATATCAGGAGAGCTCCCAGACAGACAACCAACTATGGAAAAGGAATTGGCTATCCACTTTTGTGGAATTAACTACCGGAAAACTTAGGTATAGCAGGCAAATATTGTCAGATACTGAAACCTATGAATAGCAACAGATTATTATCAGATATAGTGTCAAAAGATGAACCCCTTTGAAAAAGCCCTCAGCTTCTGACAATACTTTCAGCACTTTGAGTACTTTGGGGAATTGCATATTTAACTCCTACTTTCTTGTGGGAATTTGAGGAGTAACACAAAGTTGAACAAATGAGAGGATGTCATCCACTGGTTGGCACTATAAAATCTTGCCTGCAAGGGGAGAAGAATAGTGAGTATTCAAAGACGTTCAGATGTAGAGATCATAAAAAAGTATGGATAGACTTGAGAGTAATGGAATTTCAGAATACTTCGCTGTGCTCATGCAGAACCTGTACATGGATTAAAAAGTGGTTGTGTAAAGAGAATAAGGGAATAGTGTATGATATTATAAAGGTGTACGTCAGGGTTGTGTCCTCTTACCATAGTTAGTCAATCTGTATGCCGAGCGCATAAGCAGAGAAGCTGGACTGTATGAAGGAGAATGAAGTATCAGGATTGGAGAAAGGCATATTAACAACCGTGATATGCAGATGATACATCTTTGCTTGCTGAAAGAGAGGAGGACTTCAACTGGACCAACAGTGCACAACATGATTAATAGAGAGAAGGGTTGAAATTATCAGGGATTTTATCTTTTCTCCACAATCAATGCTCTTGGAAGCAGCAGCCCATAAATAAAAGTACACATTGCATTAGGTAAATCTGTTGGACAAGACTTCTTGCAAGTCTTGGAAATCCAGGGTAAACCTGACTCAACCTATGGTATTTTGAATTTCCTCATATGCACATGAACGTGGAAGAAATACCGAAAAAAATTGATGCATTTGAATTGAGGTGCTGATTAAGAATATTCTAAGTTCCATGGACTCCCAAAAGAATAGAAAAATCTGTCCTGGAGGAAGTCTTGTCATGTGGGATATAAAAAGACTTTTTCCCAGCTTTGTCTCCCCCAAAGATATGTCAAACATTAGAGGCTACTTGCTAGCACATAGTGGGAGGCCAGATGCACTCAGACTACTGTCTGGTCCCACCACAGGTGGGGACCATTCCCTGCTGTTAAGGACAATGGATTACTTCTCCCTTAAGGCATCCAGACATCAGTCTGGTCCACTGTAGGTGGGGTTTACACCCTACTGATAATGGTTTCTATGGAGAGCCAGAGAACAGCTCAAACCTGCTCAGTGACATCCAAAGTTAGCTGACATCCTGAATCTAGGATCCACCCATCTTGTCACATGTATACCCCCAATCCCTACCCTTTCCTATTACCTGTACACCTCTAGATCATCCCCCTCTCATTACTGTATTACCTATAGCACAACCCCTTCTATATGTTTATCTGTAATTAGTGGGCTTGCATGCCCCCCAAAGATATACACAAGCCTTGGTTAATAATAAAGAGCTCTCTTTCCCCTGGTCCTGTCTCCCCCATCTTCATTCCCCTGTCCCCTCTCCCCTGCCCCTCAACCCCTGTCTCTTCTCCCCTTGTCCTCCTTCCCCTCCTTCTCCTGCCCACATGTCTCCCATGTCCACTTGGACCACCAAGCGGGGCTGAGGTGAGCATTGGTAGTGTGAAATGGTACCTTATAAGACAGAGTAGTAATGTACCTGTGTGATCCAATGATTGCAAACAATAAAATCCAAGTCGGAAGGAGGGAATAGTATCAGAGCTTAAATTCGTAACACCTGGTTTGCAGAGGGATATGGATGACAGAGAGGCCCAAAATGCATTTGCATCATCCTCACATAGGTGAAGCCTCTGGTGAAACCTCTGGTGAAACCACTCTGATCGTAGACCAGGGAGGTGACTAGCCTGGTTACAGAGTGCATTGTGAAGGGGTTTATTGAAGATGTAGTTACAGCAACTTCTATGGGATTTCCCTTTTGACCCATTTCAAATCCGTTCCTATTTTTAGTTGTTTTCTGCTTTTTAAAATTGAGGTTTTCCTGTTTAATTTTGTCACTGTTGTTTTGTATGTTTTCTATTCATGAAATCCAGGATAGGTAAATCTATGGAAACAGTAACTGGAGGTAGGAGGGAAATGGGGAGTAATGAATACAAGAAATAATTAATCGTTCACAAATTGATTGGGAAGATGGTCGACCAACTCTTTTTAATAAGATTGAACTATTGCATTGTATAATGTGTGAATTTTATGTCATCAAAACCAATTTTTTTTAATGGCCTTGAGTTCACCTAGGAACCCTTGTGGCAAAGCAGATTACATGAGAATTGGCAAGCTCAGCAGTTTCAAATCATCAGCTGTTCACTGGGAGAAAGATAAGGCTTCCAACTCCAAGACGTATATTCTCAGAAACTGAAGGAGGCAATTTAACTCTAAGAGGTTTATTCTCAGAAACTCAAGGGGGGGGGGGGCAATTCAACTCCAAGAGGTATATTCTCAGAAACTCAGGGGGGGGGGGCAATTCAACTCCAAGAGGTATATTCTCAGAAACTCAAGGAGGGCAATTCTACCCTCTTTGTCAGGTCAGTATGACTCAGAATCCACTTGATGGCTGTTAGTTTTGGGTGAAGTAAACCATGACTATGTGACTCAAAATGGCCAATACCAGTCCATCTCAGCTCACTCATGTTATTGATCTTTATGCATTCTATTTGATTTTGATGGCTTCTAATTTCCCTAGGTTCATCATTTGAATATTCTATCATATGCTTTTTAATGGATGTGTGCAGTTTTATGATCTCTTTTGAGTCATCCTTCACCAGCAAATAAAGGTCTTGAACGGTTTGCTTCATCCATGTCCTTAAGGGTGACCTAACTTAGAAGATGCTGCACTTTCCCATTTCTATTGAGGGCTTCATTTTCTGTCATTATTACCTGATAATGTTGTTGCTTCATCTTCTGACACTATTACCTGATCATGTTGCTATCCATCAGGTTTTCAGATTCTAAGAACTCAGAAGTAGACAACATAATCTTTCTTTGTAATTTTTTCTTAGTATAGAAGCTCTACAGAGATCTGTTCACCTTCAGTGACTGTATTGGTATTTCAAATACCGACAAAATAGCTTCCAGCCTAAGAGCAACAAGCAAGCCCCTTGTGTCAGACAGGGTTCTCTAGAGAAAAAAAAACAGGACACTTGCAAATATATATACACAGCATGAAGGAATATAAGTCCACACAGCAGTACAGAGGGCTCAGTTTGACTCTGGTCAGTGGAACAGTTAGTATACTTGAAGTCCTTCAACTCATTAGAGCTGCTGGGTTCAAGATCCAGAAAGAAGACAGCTGAGTCTTCCCTCAGGCAATGCAGGCAGAGTCCACCAACAGGCAGTAACCAGCAGGGTGGGTCACCAACAGTCCACAGCTCAGATGCTTAGCAGAGCAGGCCCGGATGGGAAATTGAGCTTAAACAATGCAAGATGACAGGAACCGCCAGCTTCAAGCTCAAGTAATGTCCACCAGCATGGCGAAGCAAGTCTCAAAGGAACCTCAAGCTCTAGCAACAGGATTCATGGGTTGGCTGTGCCACAGGTTGGGTAGCACACGAGTTGAGGCAGAAAACTAGCTAAGGCAGGTGCAAGATGGTCTGATCACCAGAGAACAAGAGAGAGAGAGAGAGAGAGAGGCAAGGCTTGCTGAGACATTTATCTCTTTGCCCTCCAATCAAACTGCGACCTTATTAATCCTACATGTTCCAATTGACCAGGTTGGCACAATAAATCTATCATATCCCTACAGTATGACAAATGGACAGGTGAGCGGCAGCAGGGATTAAGATTTACAATACAAATTCTATACACCCATCTTTATTGGAATGGGAGAACTTGAGCATGGAAAGGACAGGGTTCAGTGTGGCACAATGTCCTTGCTGCCAGGAGTATGTTAATCCCATCACATCCTCACACCCCACTCATAGGAACACAGAAACATTCAGACACCATTCACAGAAAGAGAAGTCAGAGTCTTTTTTCACATTTAATTGTGGATTAGATGATGGCTCACAGAGCAGACCATGTAGGGTACATTCAACAGTCCATACACATTTTGTTTCAAATCATCCATTATGATTCTCTCAATGTGATTCTCCCAATCTACTTTCTCCCTGTTTCAATTACTCCTTTTTTCCTTAACTACAGTGCATTGAGTGATTTAATATAGCTTTCATTCCCAGCAAAGACAAAACAAACAACCCAAACTAAAATGAAGCACTTTGCTTCAACTAAGTAGATTTCAACTGACAGTGACCCCATAGGAAAGAGTAGAATTGTCCTGGTAGGTTTCTGAGGCTATAACTTTTTATGGCAGTAGAAAGTCTAATCTTTCTCTTGCAGAGTGGCTGGAGGTTTCAAACTGTTGACCTTGCAGTAACCAGCCGCATGCATAACCCACGATACCACCCACACTCCTGATAGCCATTGGTACTCTCACCAAAATGACCTCTGTTGTCCTGATGAGTCTGAGTAAGAGGATGAGGGAAGATCCTGATTGAATTATATGATTCAGCTATGACCATCTGTTAATGAGGTGAATTGTAATTGCCATTCTGCTGAGTATAAAATCCATCATCTCAGAAGCAGGAAGGGGATTACACTACCAGAGAGAGAAGATCCAGGTGTGGAGTGTATCACCTGAGCCCTGAGTCCCTTCGCATCAAACCTCCTTCATTCAGGACATAGCTGTGACACCACAGGAGTGGCAGAGGAATAGCAGCAACAGCAGAACCCGGAGTCATAACACAAAGAAGAGGACTTGAAGTCCTAGGTGCAAATGAACATGAGTGCTTTTGGGTGGGAGGCTGGTGTGTAGACTTGGGTACCTCCAAGTACTTAACGAAAGGAGCTGGGTATGCTGACTCATAGGACTGGAGCTGAGTTCCACCAGGCTGAGGCTTACAGTAGAATAGCCCATTGGGCACTGATGATGAGCCATTAAAAACGTTGTGATATTGTCCAAGCAGGACAGATGCTAGGCTAAGTGGCTGAAGGCCAGAGAAATACCTGGTTGTAGGCACAGCAGACTAGATACTGACCTAATAGCCGAACTTTACCCTGGATATTTTCATGTAAAATGTAACCAGTTAAGTCCATAATAGTGAACCTCATCTGTGAGTTCTGTGTGGCCATTGCAATGAATTATTGAATCCAGCTATAGATTTCGCTTGCTACGGGAGGGGACAATGGTGTCAGAATAGGGTCAAAAGGGATGGAGGGTAGATGCAGGTTTGATTTCTTCTTTGTGGCAAGTGACCTCGGGAGCTGGAGGCATGTAGATTGGTCTACATGCCTTTGCTGCCTTAACACTCTAAAGCTTGACCTTGGGTAAATGCTTCCTTTTTGATCTACTTTGGTTGGCACCTTAAGGATGACTAGGGGCCATTGTCTTCAGGTTACCACTTGTCTAGTCCTCTTTATGAGAAGTCAAGGGCTCTTGAAGTCACAGAGGGGGCTGGTAAACAAATCAGGTGTTACTCAGTCCCATGTAAGGCAGCAGCGTCACACTATAGAAGAAAAGAACAATGAAAGAATCAGGTCATTTTGGGTGTTTACATTATCAATAGAAGCCCATGGCAATCTGGAAAATACAAAACCAAAAATTCCCTATAAGCCACTTGGTTCTCCTGTGCTCCCCCATGGTCTCACCTTTAGGAGATTGGAGGGACCCATCAGAACCCTGTGCATTGTCATAGCCTGGAGAAGGACAAAAACAGGATCTTGTCATGACGTACCCCAGAAAATGACATCAAGAGAACAAGAATGATGAGGTAAGGGGTTTCTTCATGGGTTTCCATCTCTACTATCCCAAGGATCTCTGTGTTAGCCTCCCCCCCGCCCCCATACTTACATGCAGCTTGAGCATAGCTCCCTCCTTTTCCACCTGTGAGAACAAAGCATGATGTGTACGATTAGGGAGGATATGAGACCAAAAAGTCCTAGAAGAACTGGTTTTTCTTGGATACCAGAGAAATTTCCAAAACTCTGACTGAAGAACCAGGGCAGGAAAAGAAAACACAGGCTAATATGTGCAGATTTCGACCAACCTCTCTGCTAGAAGTGTGTCCTTAGCTGGAATCTTGGCCTGTGGCCTGTGACTACTAAGAATGAGGTGTCCATCCCCAGAACAACCAAGATGAAAGCTTGTCCTTCATTTTCACAAGTGCTTTATGGAAGTGGAAGTGTTCGCTAAAGGGCCCGGCAAGGACAACACATGTGAGGATGGTACTTTCCACAACAAGACAGGAGGTGGCCTTGGAATTCTACTATCTATAATTTGAGACTTTCCAGTGGGACAAAACAATTCCAATTGCACTCCCTGTCTACCTGATTTCTTCCTCCAGATCACAGCAGCAGCCACTGCAGCTCCCAGGATGGCAGTTCCTAGGAGAATCAGGCCAACAATGATTCCTATGATGTAGGTGGTGGGCTCAGAAGACAGTTCTGAAAAGAGAAGGGAGGTGAGTTAGCTCTGGTGTCTGGGAAGCCTCCAGAAAGGCTCCTGCTTTTCGGGAAATGAGGCTTCACTCTTGTCCCTCTCCTTACTCCATCTCAGGGTGAGGGGCTCAGGCAACCCCTCATGCTGCACACGGCATGTATATCTCTGCTCTTCTCCGATGGGAACCACTATGGCTGCCCACTTCTGGAAGGTTCCATCCCCGGAAGGCCTGGTCTCCACAAGCTCCGTGTCCTGGAGCTGGTCCTCCTGGTCCCGCTGCCAGGTAAGAGTTATTTCTGAGGGGTAGAAGCCCAGGGCCCAGCACCTCAGGGTGGCCTCGTCTTCAGAGATGGGGTGGTGAGTCACATGTGTCTTTGGTGCTTCTGAAAGAATGAATCAGAACATTCAAGAACTTTCCGTTACCTCATCTGGGTCATTGAGCAAATTTTGTGTGATCAACCTAAAATGGACAGGTTAAGCTAATGGATTTTGGATCATTTGTAGTCTTTGAAAAGTTCTAGAATCAGGATGGGATACCTTGGAATAGGAGGCTCTAGGGGTCTAATGGGGAGAACCGGGATATTTAGTTCCTACTTGGATGGGAGAAACTCAGAAAAGCTGGACTCAGACCTGCAAATACATTGAACATGGGACAGAAAACATGGTTTAGGAAAGAAAGACCCTTGTGAATTGTGGCATCAAAGAAAGCTGCTGGTAAGTGAGGTCATGACCTTTACAATCCACAACAAAGCCCTGGTGGTGGTGCAGCAGTTTTAGTACGTGACTGCTAACTGAAAGGTCAGCAGTTAGAACCCCCACACCAGCTCATTTTTGACAATGGCCAACAGATATTCAAGAGAGATGAAATGTGTCTTTAACAAATGGTGCTGGAAAATGTGGGCATACATCTTCAGAAAAATTAAAGAGGATCGATCATATTTCACAGGATGTTCACAGCACCACACTCATAAAACCCTAGCTAGATCATAGACATAGGAGTAAAGTGTAACAGTATACATAACTGAAAACACGTGAATGGTAGAAGATAAACGAGATGTTTGGGATCTTTTAAATAACATAAGCAAACATGCATCAAAAATTTTCACCAAAAGTGAACTCACAGAAAAGGAATACATTTTGGTAATGACTTATTGGGCAAAAGATTACTCTCTAAAATTTATTGTAATTTTCAGGACGTTGATAAGGAAAAGGCAAATACTCTAATTTTAAAAGAAGCAGAGCACATGGACAGAAGAAAACATTCACCAAAGAAGATATTAAGGCTACCAAGCCAATATGGAAAAATTTTGTAATCATTAATCTTTTCAGATGCAACTCAACACAGCAAGGAGGCACCATATAACCTAAGCATCAGTAGCAAATAACAAATGCTGGAGAGACTGTATCCCTCATACAGCACTGGTGGTTCTCTAATATGGTGCAATCAGTGTGGAAAACAGTGTAGCATTTCTTTTAAAAAGGGGTAATGCCATAAGATCCAGAAATCCCATTTTATGCCATAAATCCTAGAGAAATCGGAGCTGGAAACAAAGAGATGAATGCATATCCATGTTCATCTCCCCACTATTCACAAGAACAAAAAGACCAAAAAAAAATCATACAAACTCTAAATATTCAACAATGAAGAATGGGTAAACCAACTATATACATGACACAGACTGTAACTCTTTAGGAGTGGAAAGACAATGAGTCCAATCAAGTGAACATCAGCCTCCATGACTCTGAGACCACAAGAGGTAGATGGTACAGACTACCACTACCAACTGCTGAAAAGGATCACATTAGAAGGTTCTGGATAGAGTGGAAAGAAAATGTGGAGCAAAATTCAGAATCATAAAAAAGACTATGCTTCATATGGAGGACCGTGAGAAGATGGAATCTTGTTAAGACTCACCTGCCTGGAGCTCCTTTTGCCAGACCAGAAAATTGGGAGGTAAGGTGAAAGAGACTGGGAGGCGGAGCCCTCAAATTAGAACTAGGGTACTAGAATCTGTCCTGACCCCGTTTTTGTCTTTTGTGATTTCTACTCACAAAGCGAACCAAGGATGCACTAACTCGCTCAAGGTTGGGTCTGCTGGGTTTGAAGCGCTACCTCTGCCCTTTAACAACGAGTAGTGATTTCCCAAACTGACGCCCTAAAGGGGACATAATTCCAGACAAGGGGAGCAACCCACACGAGAGTTCTCCATGCTGGAAGCTTCCTTTAGGGGATTGAGAGTGGCAGGTAGCCATAATTTGGAGTAGAAGAAAAAACAGGAATTTCCCTGAGGTAGGTCTTGGTGTGGGAGAAAATAAGCAGATAGCCATAGTCCAGAGGGGGTGAATTCAGCTCCAGTTGGCCAAGAAGAAAACCTCTCTGATAAGCTGGATCTCCCCTTCTAGGGGTCAGTGTGACAGCCCCCAAATCAGGACACCTCATAAGCCCAATGTAAAAAAGAGAGAATATATTTTCTTGGTAAAACCTGCAAATCTGTCTCATTGCTCAATTCTCAGGAAGCACATAGAAGGAGTACGTTAACATACATCAGCATAAGAAGGGGGCCCAAGGTAAGGAATGCCAGAATTTAGCTACAGAGCCCGGAGGCTTTCAACATACAAAGAACCTCTGGAGCAAGTCTAAATTCCTAACTGAACACAGACCCACAGTCCAAATTCAGGGAGACAATTTCATTTCATTCTATTCTAGCTGTAAAGGGGAAAATTAAAAAATATATAAATCCTCTGGTCTAGTAGGGCACCAGCAGTCTAGATGGGACAATAAGCCCAGCTTCCCTCTCAGTGATTCTACACACAGCTGGGGATATCCTGCCTGTCCTAGAACTCTACAGGGCTGAGGAAACATTCCCACCGCCCCATAGGGCTACATACAGCACAAGGCAGGTATACCAGGTATACCAGTGGTCAATACCATGGTGCTAACTGATACCTGGGTGCTGTTGTGATCTTGCCTTCGAGGGTAATCCCACCCAGCAACTGTGTGTGTCTATATCAAGCAGGCACACCACCTGGCTACCTTGAGGCAGATTTAGGACTCTTCCAGCCCCGCGGTCAGGGTGATCAACCTGTTATTTCATCACGTACCACTCTATTTCTTCGTTCTTTACTCTCTCACCCTTCTATCTTTCCCACCGCAGTCGATCTCAACTGGCTGTTTTGTTTGGTTTTCTCTCTTTCTTTATTTCTTCTTTTTCGCTTTTTCCTCTTCTCTCTCTCTCTTTCCCTTGCAGTGAGTTCCAGGCCACTAACCTCAACCAAGGGCAATTCACCCCAAATAGCAAGGGGAACTCCAGTCTTCCCTCTGTGGGAGTGCTGCACACCATATGAGGCAGTTGTCACAGTCATCTACAGCACTCTGCGATGCTGAGGAATCCTCTGTTGGACTTCTAAGGTGATCTTGCCAATTAGGGAAACTCCATCCAACACCACTGGGTCCCTGCATTAAAAGGACATACCAACCTGCCATCTTGGGGCAGGGTTCAACCCCATCTGGCCCCACATTCAGGTAATCATGGATCAGCTATCGCTGTATTCCTTATTTTTTCCACCTCTCTTTCTTCTCTATCATCACAGCCAATCTCAGTGAGCACAGTTGTATTTTCCCACAGCATTCTCTTTCTTTCTTCTCGCACTTTGTTCTCTTCTATCTTTCTGCTTTCCTGTTTCCCTCCTCTCCCATTCTTTACTTCCACATGGCACTGCGGGTTTCCAGACACCTATCCTCTGCCTAGGGCAATTCCGCCTATCCAGTGGGGAGAGCTACAGCCTGCTCCCTGTGACAGTGCTCACATGCCATGACGCAGTGTCAAACACAAGATGGCAGGGGCTCAGCTATATCTTTATCTATCTTTTTTCTTCCCTCTCCTTCACTTTTCCCCAATTATTGTTCTTTCACTTTTTCTTCTTTACCCCGCTTCTTCTTTCGCTTCTGTCTTTCCTGCCAGTCTCAGCAGTTTCAGTTTTCCTTTTTTGTTGTTTCCTTATTTTCATGGGTTTTTAGTTTTCTTTAAACTTTGAATTTTTGTGTGAGTGCTTGTTAGTTTGCTGGGCATTTTTGCTCCCGTCTGTGTTTTTTTCTAGTTGTCTTTCTCTTCTCCTCTACCTCTCATTCCATTCACAAGCCACTATTGGCACCCAGACTACTCCCCTCCACCAGGGCAACTCTGAAGGCCCTTTTGGGGGAGCTCCCACCCGCATTTGGTGGCTTTATATGCAACTGGGGAAATGATGACAGTCCTCCTCCAGACACCATGTGGCTGGGGGTTCTCCCATTCACACAGCTGGGGAAACTCCAGCCAAAACCGAGGACCTACAAGTGACTAAGGGAATTCCTGCTCCCCCCACCACCAGTGGGGCTCCACGGTGCTGCGGGAACATCCACCCAACCTCCATGGCGATATCTCTGTCTAGGGTAAGTCCACCTGCCAGCTATGGTGCTCTACACCAAGGAGGGTACACCCACAAGCCCTCTTGGCACTCCAGTAGCAGAGGGAAACACCACACGCCACCCTAAGTGCTCCAAGCACCACAAGACAAACCACTGTGGTTTACTTAGAGATCATCCAGTGAAACGACACCCTCGTGAGCCCACAAAAGCCCGACCAGCATCCCACAAGAGGACTGTCCAACTCACATTCCAAATAACAGAATACTGGTTGGTTAGGATGAGAATGAAATCACAGGACGATACAGTGGCAGCACGACCCTATGGTACAGCTACCAGCAGGTAGCTCATAGAAGCACTCATAGAAGTGCCCGAAGAGAGAGTCCAGTGCCCTCTGACTCTGGAAGATGGCTACAGGCTTTTCTAAAACAATATGTAAACAACAACCAGCCTCAACAGAGCCTCAATGAAAAAGCATGAGAAATATAAGACAATACTGGAAGAAGTCATGAAGCTACAGATGTGCGTAGAAAAAGCAGATATTGACCTGCCACATAAAGAAATTTTATGAATGCTCAACCCAGTGTCCCAAGGTGTGAATGCAATATCCCGGCGTGGAGGAGGGAACCAGTGGAGAGGTCGGGGAGGCTGGCCCCAGCACCATAAATTAAGTGGATTCCTGCCCCTCCCCCGAAAAGAATTTGTTCCAAAGGACGACATTGACTCTGCAGCTCCGGGAGATGAACATATCTGATCAGAGCACACGGGAGAAGATGAAGGGGCAGGAGGAGAGTGGAGCACAGCCTGGCCCACCAGGCCGTGATGATGATGTTCCTGAGTAGAGCAGCCAGTCCACAGAGAGAACAACATGGCTGGCCCTACTATGAGACATGATGCCCCTCAGTGACTAAGGGGGATACAGGGGGGACTGCACTGGAGACACAGTGTGGGAATTGCACCTGACCTGATCCCACCACACCGAGGCAAATCACTGGGGGAGTGCAGCGGAACAGCAAGGGAATGGAGTGGCAAGGTCCCCAGGGAATGCTGAAAGTGGACTTTGGGGCCAGGGCGTGGTGCCCCAACAGACTGGACTGGAAAACGCTCCTAAGGGCCAGCAAACGATCCCTGAACTAACTACAAGCTTTTCTCTTGTGAACTGTTTTGTTCTGTTCTTTGTCAGTGGTTTGTTTTTGTTGTTTTGTTGTCTGGTTGTATACTGTTGCTTTGTTTTCCTCTGTCTTGTTTTCGTGCATGTTACTGACTCCACAGGTCTGTCTGAATAAGACAGGCTGGATGAACTATCTGGAGGAAAAACAACGGGACCGACAGTTCCATGGGGACTTGGGGTGGGGGGGTAGGGGGGTAAGGAAGTGGTGTTAACAAACCCAGGGACAAGGGAAAAACATGGGACCCCAAATGGTAGAGAAGGGGGAGTGGCAGGCCTGGTGGGAAATGATCAAGGGTAAGGTTGCTTAGAGAAGAGGTATACTCTAGCCCAGGTGGCGATGAAGCATGGTAGTAGGGCAGGAGGAAAGTCAAGGGAGATGGAGGAAAGAGCTAGGAGTCAAAGGGCATTCATGGAGGTCTAGACAAAGACATGTACATGCAAATATATATAGGCGGATGGGGAAATAGATCTATGTGTCTATATTTATAGGTCAAGTATTAAAGTGGCGGAAGGACCTTGGGCCTCTACTCAAACACTCCCTCAATGCATGAATACCTTCTTTTATTAAATTGGAACTCTCTGATGCTCACTCTCCCGACACAACGGCTGGAGCCAAAGTGGGTGAACAAGTAAATGTGGTGAAGAAAGCTGATGGTGACCGGCTATCAAAAGAGATAGTGACGGGTCTTAAAGGCTTGAAGATAAACAAGCGGCTATCTAGCTCAGAAGCAACAAAGTCCACATGGAAGAACACACCAGCCTGTGTGATCGAGTGGTCCCAAAGGGATCAGTTACCGGCATCAAAGAACAAAAAATCATATCATTGACTGCACACCTCCATGATAGGATCGCTGAAGACAAATGGGTGCATAAGCAAATGTGGTGAAGAAAGCTGATGGTGCCCGGCTATCAACAGAGATAGTGTCTGGGGTCTTAAAGGCTTGAAGGTGAACAAGCGGCCATCTAGCTCAGAAGCAAAAAAGCTCACATGGAAGAAGGACACCGGCCAGTGCGATCACGAGGTGCCAAGGGACCAGGTATAAGGCATCAAGCAAAACAACAACAACAACAACAACGATATAAGTGTGTGTATGTATGTGTATATATGTGTATATGTATATGTATATATATATACCATATTAAATGAAGGGGGAAGTGCAGAGTGGAGACCCAAGGCCCAAGTGTCGGCCAATGGAGGTCCCCTCATAGAGGCGTTTAGGAGAGGAGATGGGTTAATTAGGGTGCGAGGTAGTACCGATGAAGAACACAGCTTTCCCCCAGATCCTGGATGCTTCCTCCCCGCAACTACCATGATCCGAATTCTACCTTGCAGGCCTGGATAGAACAGAGGCTGTACACTGGTACATATGAGGGCTGGAGGTACAGGGAATCCAGGGTGGATGATACCTTCAGGACCAAGGGTGTGAGGGACGATGCTGGGAGAGTGGAGGGTGAGTGGGTTGGAAAGGGGCAACTGATTACAAGGATCCACATGTGACCTCTTCCCTGGGAGAGGGACAGCAGAGTATGGGGGAAGGGAGACTCCGGATAGGGCAAGATATGACAAAATAACAAGGTATAAATTACCAAGGGCACATGAGGGAGGGGGGGAAGGGGAGGGAGGGGGGAAAAAAAGAGGACCAGATGCAAGGGGCTTAAGTGGAGAGCAAATGCCTTGAGAATGATTGGGGCAGGAAATGTATGAATGTGCTTTATACAATTGATGTATGTATATGTATGGATGGTGATAAGAGTTGTATGAGTCCCTAATAAAATGTAAAAAAAGAAAAGAGGAGAAAAAAATGATTAGGGCAAAGACTGTACAGATGTGCTGTATACAATTGATGTATGTATATGTATGAACTGTGATAAGAATTGTATGAGCCCCTAATAAATTGTTAAAATTTAAAAAAAAAAGAAATTTTATGAATCCTGCTTGGAGTCTTACAGGATATGAGGGAAGAAATAGTGAAAAAGGATGAAATAAATAGAGGAGATAAGGCAACGCACCAAAGGGAAATACAAGATTTAAGGGATAAAATAACAAAATCCAGTGGCAAATAAACAGACTTTGCCAACAGATGTGAGATGGCAGAGAATCACATCAGTGACTTAGAGGATAAGCAAACAGACCGCAACAAACTGGAAAAGCAGTCAAATAAACTATCAGAAAAGCTGAATCAAACCTGAGAGCCATGTATGGTGCTATGAAGAGAAACAATATTAGTATAATTGGACTACCGGAACATGACACAGCAAAGAACTCAACAGCGAAAGTAGCAAGGGAATTCTTTGAGAAAAACTTCCCCAGCTTAAAAAATGAAAACCAGGCAATTTTTCAGGAGGCTTAAAGACTACCAGCCAGACTGAATACCAAGACGTACCCAAGACACATAATAGTTAAATAGTCCAACTATGAGGAAAAAGAGAAGATCATAAAAGCACTTAAAGAAAAGCGAATAGTCACGTTCAAAGGTCCCCCAATAAGTGTATGTTCAAAACTATCAATGGAAACGATGAAGAAGAGGATGGAACAGAGTACATATTCCAAAAATTGAAGGAAAACAATGCAAACCAAGAATACTTAACCCAGTCAAACTATATATTAAGTTGGATGGAGAAATAAGAGTCTTCCCAGACAAGGACAAACTCAAGAATACATAAAAAGAGACCCAACCCTACAAAACATTCTTGTTGATCTAGTGTGGACGGAATATCAACTCTCACAAGTGCAAATAAGAGACCATTACATAGAACAACTCCACCCATAGGGTGACAAAGAGAAAATAGAACCAAGATAGCATTGGCTCAAAAATGGAAAGAGGGCAAAAATGAACCACACACACTCAACACAAGCGGATAAGATAGGTAGGAAAATACCTGACAAAAAAGGTACAATATGACAACACAGTCCACAGATGGATGCAATCACACTGAATATCAATGGCCTAGATAAAGGCATTAACCTCCCAGGCAGTCTAATTATGTCAGTAATTTTGTACACAAAGTGAGAAATTGTTTTGCATAAAATTTGTTGTTTTAAATTGTAGGCCTGCTTTCTTAAGAAATTACTCATTTTAATCTCTCTAGTAGATATTCCAGGTATGATAAACTTCTTCTGACACTTAACATTTACCCCAAGCCCCACTCAGGTTTACCACCAGGGAGGTTAAAAGGCAAAGGCTAACAGACTGGCTTGGGAAACAGAACGCATCAATTTGCTGCCTACAGGAGACACATCTCAAGCTTGCAGACAAAAACAGGTTGAGAATTAAAGGCTGGAGAAAAATATACCAAGCAAATGGCAATCTAAAAAATGTGGGGGTAGCAAGCTTAATATCTGACAAAATTAATCTCAAGGTACAAGCCATAACAAGAGACAAGGGGGGATACTATATAATACTCAAGGGAACAGTAGACATGGAACTAGTGAGCCTAATAAATATATACGGGCCCAATGAGAAACCCATGAAATTTGTAAATTAAACACTCCAAAAGATGTAAAAAAGAAACCACGGGCTCAACAATTATAATTGATGACTTTAATACACCACTCACTGGGAAAGAAAGTCAACAAGGCCAAAGATCTACACAACACAATTGGACAATTTGATATTTTCAGAGCTTTCCACCCAAATGCAAATAAATCACATTGTTTTTGAGCCCACATGGCACGTATCCAAAGATAGACTGCATTCTGAAACACAAATTGAACTTGAGTAAATTCAAGCACATAGAGATTATACAGATGTCTGTCCAGTCACTGTGCCATAAGGCTGGAAATCACCAGCAGAACAGTGAAGAAAACAAGGGCAAACAATTGGAGGATGAATAATTATCTATTGCAAAAGGAGTGGATAATGACCCAGGTCAGAGATGAAATTGGGAAGTTTCTAGAAACCAATGAGAATGAAAATACTATGTACCAAAACCTTCAGGTTAGAACAAAGGCATTTACCAGAGGAAGGCTGATAGCAGTAAGTGCACACATGTAAAAAAGAGAGACTCGTGGTTGATATGCTGGCACAAAACTTACACCCACTAGAACGGAGTCAATAGAACAATCCTAATAACAAGAGGATAGAATTAATAAAAAATCAGCTGAGATACAGGAGAGGGAATCAAGAAACCTACGGAAAAATTAATGCCACTAAACGTTGGTTCTTTGACAGGATCGACAGAATTGATAGACCACAGGCAAATGTAACAAAAGAAAGGAAAGAACAAACATCAATTGCAAGGATGAGGGATGAAGCAGGGGACATTACAAGAGTCTCTAATGAAATCAAAAGGATAATTACACAGTACTATGAAGGCTTATACTCTAAAGAATTCAACACCTTGGAAGACATGGACAAATACTTGGAAACAAAATACCTCCCTAGATTATCCCAAATGGATGCCGAGCACCTCCACAGACCCATAGCAATGGAAGAAATAAACAAGGTTATTAAGGGATTACCATAAAAAATCCCCCAGGCCAGATGGCTTCAAAGGAGAATTCTACCAAGCATTCAGAGAAGAAATGATACCTATCCTACACAAACTCTTCCAGAGCATAGAAAAAGAGGAAAACTCACAAACTATTTTTATGAAGCTAATATAACTCTGATACCTAAAGCAGGCAAGGATCCCACAATAATTGAGAACTACAGAACAATATCCCTAATGAACCTTGGTACAAAAATCCTTAACAAAACACTGGTCAATAAAATACAAAAGCATATAAAAATATAATTCACCGTGACCAAGTGGTCTTCATACCATGGATGCAAAGATGGTTCAACATACAAAAGACCAGTAGTATTATTCACCACACTGGCAGGAAAAATGAGAAGAACCACATGATAATATTGATAGATAAGGAAAATTAATTCGACAACATCCAACACCCATTCCTGTTTAAAACACTCAAGAAGATAGGAAATACAAGGAAAATTCCTCAATATTATACAAGCTATATATAAAAAAACCAACAGCCAATGTGGTAGTCAATGGAGAAAAGATGAAAACAATTTCACTGATGAAGGGGACCAGGCAAGGATGCCCCTCGTCCCTACTCTTATTTACCATTGGACTGGAAGTCCTAGCTAACAACATAAGACAAAGAAAAGACATAAAAGGCATTCATCTGGGTAAGGAGGACGCGAAGTTATCATTATTCACAGATGATATGATTGAATACATCGCAAATCCCTTAAACTCCAAGACTGGAGTATTGGAAGCAAAAGAGGAATATGACAAAATGGCAGGATACAAGATCAACAAACAGAAGTCTATTCGTCTGCTATACACATCAGACAAGGTTACAGAAGAGACAATTTCAGAGGTAGTATCCTTTACAATAGTCAAGCACAAATTGAAATATGTAGGGATATACCTAACAAAAACAAAGATTTGTATAAGGAAAAGTATAAAACACTACTACAAGAAAGCAAGAGTGACCTCAACAAATGGAAGAACAGGCTCAATATAGTAAAGATGTCAATTCTGCCCATGGTACTATAAAAGTTCAATGCTATCCTGATATGAATACCACCATCCTTCTTCAAAGAATTGGAAACATGGATTACTAACTTCATATGGAGAGGAAAGAAGACCAGAATGAGTAGAGAATGCCTCAAGAAGGACAAAGTGGGAGGGCTTGCTCTACATGACTAGCACATATGATATGCCACAGTAGTCAAAACAGTGTGGCACTGGTGTCCTGACAGATATTCAGACCAATGGAAAAGAGCTGAAGACCCAGAAATAAAAATATCAGGATACAGGCAACTGAATTTTTATAAGGCCCCCCCCAAAATATCAAGTGGGAAGCGCATGCCCTCTTCAATAACTTATGCTGGAAAAAATGGATACATAGCTGCAGAAAAATGAAGCAAGACTCTTTCCTCACTCCATGCACAAGAATAAACTCAAAGTGGATTACACACACCTTGAGGTAAAACCCCAAACAATTAGGGTCATTAAGGAGGGAGTTGGGACAAACCTGAAAGCCCTGGCACAGGGAATACATAGGCTATCAGAAATAGGGAAGGATACAAACACAGGAGTCACAAATATACAAGTGGGATATTCTGAAGATAAGACAGCTGTATACATCGAAAGAATTCACCAAGAGAGTAATAAGAGAGTCCACCGACTGGGAAAACATCTTTAGCAATGACACAGCAGACAAAGGGATAGAAATGTGTAGCAAAGGAAGAGAGCACTAACCCATCAAGGGAGGATATTGTTTATATCGCCACAGGGAAGAACGAAGCACCATTCTTAAATGAGGTGTTCCGGGATGTGAATGCAGCATGCCGGCATGGAACAGGGAGCCAGTGGAGGTGTTTGAGGGACTGACCCCAATCCCACTACGTGGACAATCGCCCCTCCCCCCAGAAGAATTTAGTTCAGAGGACAGCACTGAAGCTACAGTTCTGGGAGAGGGACATGTCTAATCAGAGCACATGGGAGCAAATGAAGGGGGAGTAAGGGAGAGTGGAGCGCTCCTGGCCCACGAAGCCTGCAGGACTATATCCCCTATCTGAACAGCCAATGCCAGAGTGGACCATATGGCTGGTCCCACTATTAGACACAACGTCCCTTGCTGACCCATGGCTCACCAGGGGACAACACTGCAACACTGGAGATTCAGTGTCGGGATTTGCCTGGCCTGACCCCACCACACCGAGGCAAAACACTAAGGGCATGCGTCAGAGCAACTGGGGTGGGGTGATGTGGTGGTGGTGGTAGTGGTGCAGGACAGCAGGCAGGTCCCTAGGGGGTGCCAAGGATAGACTTTGGGGCCAAACGTTGGCACCCCATCAGACTCAACTGGCGGACACTCCTAGAGGTCAACAAACAGACCTTGAACTACCTTCCGGTTTTTACCTTTACAACATTTTATTTATTTATTGGTCACTTTTTGTTGTTGTCATTGTGCTTTCTTTTGTTGCTATGACATTTTTTTAGCATGTTATTATCTCTGCAGATCTATCTAAATAAGATAGGCTGGATGAACAGTCTGGAGGAGAAAATAACCATGGAAAGAAGGTGGTGTTGACCAACCAAGGGACAAGGAAACAAGTGATCCAAAATTAGTGGCAAGGAGGGTGTGAGAGGCCTGGGACGGATTGATAAAGGGCAATATAACTGAGAGAAATTACTGAAACCCAAATGAAGGCTGAGTATGATAGTTGGACAAGAGGAAAGTAAAAGGAAATAGAGGAAAGAACTAGGAGACAAACAGCATTTATAAAGGTATAAATACAGGCATGTATATATGTAAATATATTTGTATATGATGATGGGGAAGTAAATCTATGTGCATATATTTATAGGTTTAGTATTAAAGCAGCAGATGGACATTGGGCCTCCACTCAAGTACTTCCTCAATTCAAGAACACTTTGTTCTATTAAACTGGCATTCCATGATACTCACCTTCTCGACCTGATCGAGGAGGACAGACGTGTGCACAAGCAAATGTGATGAAGAAAGCTGATGGTGCCTGGCTATTGAAAGATATAGCCTCTGGGGTCTTAAAGGCTTGAAGGTAAACAAGCGGCCATATAGCTCAGAAGCAACAAAGCCCACATGGATTAAGCACACCAGCATGTGTGACCCTGAGGTATAGAAGGGACCAGGTATAAGAGAACAAATATATCATTTCAATGTGAATGAGAGGAAGTGCAGATTGGGGACCCAATGCCCAGCTGTAGGTAATGGGACATCCCCTCACAGAAGGGTCTCGGGGAGGAGATGAGCCCGTCAGGGTCAGTGTAGCAATAATGAAACATAAAACTTTCATCTAGTTCTTAAATGCTTATCCCCCTCACACACTATCATTATCCCACATCTACCTTAAAAATCCAGCCAGATCAGAGGATGTACACTGGTACAGATAGGAACTGGAAACACAGGGAATCCAGGACAGATGATCCCTTCAGTATCAGTGGTGAGAGTGGGAATACTGGAGGGTGGAGAGAAGGTGGGGTAGAAAGGGGGAAGGAATTGTAAAGATCTACATATAACCTCCTCCTTTGGGGACAGACAACAGAACAACAGAAAAGTGGGTGAAGGGAGGGAAATGTGGGACAGTGTAAGGTATGACAAAATAATAATAGTTTATAAGTTATCAAGAGTCCATGAGGGAGGGGGAGCTGGGAGTGAAGGAATAAATAAGGAGCTGATACCAAGGGCTTAAGTGGAGAGCAAATGTTTTGAGAATGATGATGGCAACAAATGAACAAATGTGCTGGACACAATGGATGTATGTATGGATTGTGATAAGTGTTGTATGAGCCCCCCAAAAAAATGACTTGGGAAAAAAAAGACTATGCTTACTTTTCAGATAGAGACCGATGGAAACGGAAGGAACTTTTCATGTCTGGAGGTCTGGAATTGAACTCACCCTGTGCCTCAATATTCAAGAAAACATTGGACAGGTCTATAGAAGATACCACGTCACTCAGGAGATTGCTTTCCCTTACAATCACAATCATTGAAGATCAAAAGAGCAGTACTTACCAAAGACAAAATTCAAAACATTTAAAAGGACAAGGAATGGAAATAGGAAACCCAGAGAGAATGGGATAAGTGACACGATGGGATTTGCAATCCATGACACAGAATGTGTATGGAATGTTGAATAGAAAAGTAATTTGCTCTTTAATTAATTACCCAATTCACAAGTTTGAAAGAACAGAAAGCTTAGACAGCAGTGCTATACTGTCCAATTGAGTCAGTATATGTTGGAATTAAATCAAAGGCAGTGGGTTTGGCGTTCTGAGAGAGAACACCCTTTACCGTCTCCAAGATGATATGGAATTCTGGGCTGCCTACAATTTCACAAAAATGTTGTAGGTGGGACGGGGGTATTCTTGTGGCAGGGTGAGTCAAGTAAGGATCTAGTTTTTTCTTAAAGACTGTCAGCTCCTATAAAGATCTGTGTTCTGGACATCATAAGGAGCAATTCTACCCTGCCCTGTAAAGAAGGTTCCCTATGAATCAGAAAGGAGTTCCTGGCAGTGGGCTTGGTGTTTTGCTTTTGAATAGGGCATCAGGGAAGACACAATCCCACTGAAAGGGAATTCGGTGGGCGCCCAGCGGCCCTTCTTACCCGTGCGCTGCAGCATCTCCTTCCCACTCTCCAGGAATCGACGCAGCCACTCTAGGAACCGGCCCTTCAAGTAATAGGCCTTGTAGCGCTCAGCCAAACCAGTCTCTTCCCACTTTCTCTTAGTGATCTGAGCAGCTGTGGTTGCAGCTGTCCAGGAGCGTAGGTCCTCATTCAGGGCGATGTAATCGTCACCATCATAGGCTCGCTGATTGTACCCACGGAGGAGGCGCCCATCAGGCCCCACATCACAGCCATACATACCCTGGTAGGTGTGAGACCCTAGCCAAGTTTCCGTGGTCAGTCACTCCCATGCTTCCAGCCTCTCCCCAAGGATCAGCCCTGCCCGCCTCTCCAGCTAGACCCTCCCCAGGAATAGACAGGTCGGCCACAGGGTTCACCTAGCATCCCAAGGATTTGCCCTTCCCCATTTGTAGCTCCGCCCAGCGGATAGACACACCCTGCCTCCAACCCCGCATCCGGGGCCTGGCCCATTTGGTTCTGATCTGCAACTGAAACCTGGGGGCCAATTCTCTCACCTGAGCTGCTCTGGTTGTAATAGTCGCGCAAATCCTGCAGGTACTCCCGGTAAGTTTGTTCGCGAACCCTGGCGATCCGGGTCTGCCCTTCCCAAAATTCGGGCTCCTGGAGGTTCATCCAGGGAGCCTGCGGCTCTGCCCTCGGATTCGGAGCCTCACTGTCGAACCGCGCGACTTGCAAGCTGTCCACATAACCAACGGCGATGAGGCGGGGCTCCTGGCGGCCGGGTCGCGATATGGCCGTGAGGAAATACCTCAGCGAGTGGGAACCTGGGTCGAGGGAGGGGTGGCGGCTGAGACCACAGATCGCGATCCGCGTGAATCCCAAGTCAGTATCAAAGGGTCAAGGTGGGGAAGAGGATGCATATGTGGGGTTTGGCACGAAATCGGGAAGGGGGAGAAGGGGGAGGGCTCGATCCCAGGCAGCGCTGGGGATTGGGGTGGGGGCGGGGGGTTGGGTACCCAGATTCCCAGTGTCTTGTGCCTCCGCCCGGCGGTGCCCTGCCCCCTCCCTGAGCACAGACCCTTTACTTCCTTATCCTGCACTCACCTGCCTGGGTGTGGCTCAGGACCACTGCCCCGCAGAGCAGCAGCAGGAGGAGGGTCTGCAGCATCCTCACCAGGCTCCTGGAAGAATCTGGGTTCCGCTGGTCAGAGGGGACTTTCTAATTTGGAGCCGCTGGAAGCCGATTGGCTTCTTCAGGAACCCTAGACCCAATAAGAACGCCGAGTGGACTGACGTCATGAGTTTCCTAGCAGAAGGGGTTGAACGCAGTTTGTGCAAGGAGGAAGTGAAATTCTGTGGAATTTCCAAGCCCTGACCCATCTTGGATGTCAGAAGGGTGCTTTCCGTTTCAGAACTTGGTGTCAGCAGTCCGGAGCTTAAACGTTAAGTCACCAGGCTCCGTAGATCCTCTATTTCAAAGGGAGCCGGAGCGGCTTAAGAAAAGCTTTATAATGAAATGCGAGCAGACTTGTTAGGAAACCAAACTGGGAGGAAGATATCGCCGCATTTCTCCAGCCGAAAGAACTATGAGAAAAGCATTCAATTCTCCATTTTTCAAAAACGAAGCATTATATGGGTAAAATATTGAACGACACCGGAAGCATCCAAAGAAGATAGAAGGAATACACTATCCGTGGACATGAAAAAAAAACACACAACAAAAACCGGATACATTTTTCAGCTATTTCAAGTGATACTGTAGCAAGAACTGATGGTGTGAAGTCAATGCTGCACTGAAGATATTGATGAAAAACGGGCTCTTAGAATCGATAGAAATGTTTCAACAAAGTGATGCCGCAATGGGAACACTCACTCATCTGTGTCATGAGATTTGGAAGACAACTACCTGGTAAACCCCCTGGAAGAACTCCATATTTATGCTCATGACAAGGAAAAGTAACTGAAAGACTGAGCTTTCTACTCTTGTTAAGATTTACAGTCTCAGAAACTCACAGGGGCAGTTCTACCCTGTCCTATAGGTCAGCTATGAGTTGGCATCGACTTAATGGGCGTATGCTTGGTTTATCTGGCTTTTGTTCTTCAAAATATAGCTAAAATGCTGTGAGCATGGCAAGAAGTCAGCCTGACAAGACTTTGGCTCACATGCTTTGGACATGCTATCAGCAGGGACCAATTCCTGGAGGACATTATACTTAGAAAGGAGGGGGCCAGTGACCAAAAAGGAAGTCTCTGAAGGACCGGGTTGACCCACAGTGACTATGGGCTCAAACATAGCAACAACTTATTGACAGGAATTGCAATAAATTGATCTTGCAATCCTACACTTCATCGGCTGCTTGATTTTTCATGACTATTAGCCAGTTTCCAATTACTCTTGCCCCTGGTAATCACTAATAAACTTCAGTCTCCAAATGTTTGCATTTGTTTGTTATGTATGTGATGTCATATAGTATTAGTACTTTGAGTATTCATTTATGACCTTTTTATCTAAGAAGAATGCTTTTAAGCTCCCTTTATTTGGTGGTATGAATCAAGATTTTTTTTCATACTGTCTTCTATTATATATATGCACTAAATTTTCCTTTTTTTTAAATTTAGGGTTGAATTCTTTTGATTATTAGTTTGTATTTAATACACATATAGTTATAAAGTTCAATCATGTCAATTAGAATATAATATTCCTACCACAATCAGTTTCCAACTTTCTCCATATGGACAACTTGACATCGCCTCCCTTTTACCCCACCTCCAATCCTGGACCCCCAAACTCCAAGCCCCTTAAACTACTTGCTGTTCCTCTAGGTTCATCAACTCTAGGTTTCATATACTGAAAAACGGACAAACAAATAACAGCTTCAAGATGATGACCTCCATTGACATACACCTCGGAGATACACTCTAAACAAACCAACCCGAAGAAAAGAATATAAACCAAAAATCAGATCAGGAAACCAGATCAGATCCAGCCTAGAGTTTTAACAGTTCAGGTCCGATTTATGCCTTTGATCTTCCGTGCATTTATCTCCCACGCACTTTGCTTAGTGATCACTTTCTTACCTTCCTTCAATTCTGCACTACATTTTCCTATCCATGCATCTGCTGATGGGCACTTAGGTTGTTTCCGCCTTCTTCCCACTGTGTGAAGCTCTCACGTACTTTAAGAAAATAAATATTTTAACCTGGTTCAGGTTTTATTCTAAATAGTTTTATCATTGTAGAAAATTCTGATGAGGCAAATTCAAACACTTGAAATACTCTGCTACTGAAAACTTCAAAGAAGATGTAATTCTCTAAATCATAAATATCATTCAAAGCTACCAGGTAGTTTCAAATAGCACATAAGAACAATATTGAATATATCTCCAAATTCATCTATTTATATTGCCACTTTATCAAAGATATGCCATCAATTGAATGAACCAGTCCTAATGGTAAAATAGAAATAAAAAATGATCATATTCATTTTGATACATACTGAGTGTCAAAGTTAATACAAATCAACTGTTAATAACAAAGAAGTATTTAGGTTAAGAGAAATAAAGTGACTCCAGAATGAGGTTCAGATGAAAAGGAGAATTTATTTTGTGTTAGTGGACATTTTTGAGTAGCAATATAATAATCCATTAATATCTGTGTGTGTGTGTGTGTGTGTAGCGCTCACATCACTCTACTACATAATTTTTATTCTTGTGAAGTTCACTGAGTTGGTTTCCACTCAGAGCTACCTTACCCACAAGAAGATACTGCCTGGTCCTATGTAGAGTCCATTGTTGCAGTCACTGTGTCAATCTATGTCATCAAAGGTCTCCATCTCTTTCCCAGACCCACTACTTGACTTAGCATAATGTCCTTTCCCAGGGCTTGGTCCTTCCTGATGACATGTCCAAA
Organism: Tenrec ecaudatus; assembly: GCF_050624435.1. Lineage (NCBI taxonomy): Eukaryota > Metazoa > Chordata > Mammalia > Afrosoricida > Tenrecidae > Tenrec > Tenrec ecaudatus. The sequence continues at coordinate 307,113,734 of NC_134530.1, forward strand.
GACCATAAGATAATGCATGAGCTGAAGTCTTACCATCCTCCCTTCTAAGGAATGTTCCAAGATGGATATGTTTATACTTCTAGCAGTCCATGAGGATTTTAACAGTTGTTGCCAATACAATAAAGCAAATGCTTCAATTCTCCAGTCTTCTTTATTCATTGTCCAGCTTTTGCATGCATATGAGGTATTGAAAATACCATAGCCTGACTCGGGTGCACTTAAGTTTCAGGGTGACATCTTATGCTCAATACTTTAAAGAGGTCTTGTGCAGATTTTCCCATTGCACTATGTTAATGGGTTTGTTATTTTTCACATCATCTGTATTTTATTAAAAAAAACATTTTATTGGAGGCTGATACGGCTATCATCACGACGTTAATGGATTTCTTCACTGCTCCTCCCCTGAGCATTCATTGTGGATCCCATTAAGATGAAATATTTGACAACTTCAATCTTTTTTCTTTTATCATTATTATTGTTTATTAGTCCCGTTGTCCTTTTTTCCTTACAAAGTTATCATTAATTGTGATTGCATATTATTGTCTCAGTTTGGCATGATCTAGGAAAACATACAACCAATACATTATTAGTGGACACAGATATAACTCCTGGAGAGTAAAGTATGCAATGCTTACTGCTTACCTCAGTTTTTCTTGGTTTCTAACATAATGGTGCAAACATTGTTTTTTCAGTAGGTAGAAATCAAGTCAGTTATTAATAGGGAAGCTTTCTATTCTTCCAATAGGAAAGCTGACTCCTCTAAAGTGTTACAGCCTTGGAACCTCACGGACAGCTTTATCCTGTGCTACAGGGTTACTATGAATCAAAACCCAATTAATGGCACTAAAAGCCATGGGATATAAATGAATTTTATTTAACAGCTTCCCCCCTTCCCCCACCCGTACTATTTTTCCCCCCGAAGTTGGCAGTTTGAATGCACTTTCCTTGGAGGAAAAGTCTGATGATGTGCTTTCCTTGAAAATGCTGGGATAGTTCTACGCATGGGCCCTCCTTGTGAGTTGCGATCTACTGGAAGACAGCTAACAACAACAACAACAATAATGGGATATTTTAGGAATTTGTGGGTGGTTGGCTATTGACCAGAAGATTAGAGATTCAAGTCTACCCAGAGGTACCTCCTAAGAAAAACTTGGAGAGCTACTTGTGAAAAATCAGCCATTGAAATCCCCATGAAGCAGTTCTATCTGACATGGAGTCACGGTTACATTAAATCAGCTTTGTATCAATGGCAACTGGTAATTGTAATGAGAAGACTTCTAGATTTACCACTGTGTATTTTGAAATGGATTTGTATGTTCAGATCCTATATTTGCTCAAAAAGAGCAGACATATTGAGATGAACTGGAAAAAAAGCAAGACTATGCAGTTAATTATAGTTTAAAAGTTTTCATTGTTTTTAAAGTGTCTATAAGGTTAATATTATTCAAAGTATAAACTATGAAAAAAAATAACACGCACGATTTTTCTGTAAAATTTTATTTTTCTTGCAAAATAATTAGATTTAAAAATATTTCCTTATTTATATTTAAACTATATAACTCATTTCACATTCAAAGTAGATTATTTTCATCTGAAAATGGAATATTCTACCGATTTCATATTTTATATTTCTCACAAATTTCTTCTGTGTACTTTTAAAAACAGTATTGCTATCTATTCTCATAAATAGTGTATTGGAAACTTTATAATGTCTTTCCTTTTATCAATCTCAAAAATAAAAGAAGTTACTTTTATAAAACTATACCAGTAAGGTGTTCATTATTAAATCTGGGAAACTGTAACCAGGTAAGTTTAAAAAATATAAGGAAAGAAATTTCATATTCAAGCCAGAAGTAAAAGTAAAATGCATTTCTGCTGCACGAATAAGCAATATTTAGTGAAATGAATAAAAAATATGAGGCTCTCAAATACGGTTTTCCAAACTTAAAAGAAATCTAGCTAATATCACCAAAGTAGAAAATCTCTTGGATATAGTCATGCGTTAAGGAGTAAGAAACTAGGAAATTTATTATATGGAAATAATTAAAGTGGTAATAATCTATAAATTATCAAGGGCTCATGAGGGAGGGGGAGTGGGGAGGAAGGGGGAAAAAAAGAGGACCCGATGCAAAGGGCTTAAGTGGAGAGCAAATGCTTTGAAAATGATGAGGGCAAAGAATGTACAGATGTGCTTTATACAATTGATGTATGTATATGTATGGATAGTGATAAGAGTTGTACGAGCCCCTAATGAAATGTTTATTTTTAAAAGAGAAAGTAATTTAAGTGGATGTGAATATGAAATGTATACATTTCAGTTCTTCAAATGAAAATAGAAAATTTGGGGAGGGACCACACTTCAACCCATTGCCCCAATGTGTTAATGCAACATGGCAACATGGATTAAGGAACCAGTGGAGAGGTCTTGGGGGCTGGCCCAAGCACTGAGTATTGTAGTTAGTGGATGCCTGCTAAGTGGATGCCTGCTCCTCCCCCCAAAAGAATTTATTTCAAAGGATGGCATTGAATCTGCAACTCCAGGAGAGGTTACATATCTGATCAGACCACATGGGAGCAGATGAAGGGGGAGGAGGAGAGGGTGGAGCACATCCTGGCCCACCAGGCCCTGAGGGCGATGACCCCAATTAGAGCAGCCAGTCCACAGAGAGGACCACATGGCCAGCCCCACTATGAGATATGACATCCCTCACTGACCCATGGCCCTGCCGGGGAAAGCACCTGAGACACAGTGTGGGAATTGTGCCTGACCTGATCCCACCATACCTACGCAGAGCACTGGGTGATTGCAGCTGAACAACAAGGGAATGGAGTGGCAAGGTTGCCAGGGAATGCTGAAGGTGGGATTTGGGACCGTGTGGTGCCCCAACAGACTGGACTGGAAAACAATCATAAAGGCCAATAAACGATCCTTGAACTAACTACAAGCTTTTCTTTCTTGTTGTGTTTTGTTTTGTTCTTTGTCAGTGGTTTGTTGTTGTTTTGTTGTATATTGTTGCTTGGTTTTGTTCTGTCTTGTTTTGGGGCATGTTATTATCTCCGCAGCTCTGTCCCAATAAGATAGGCTGGATGAACAATCTGGAGAAGAAAACACCTGGACCGACAGTTGGTGGGGGGTGGGTAGTGTAGTGAGAACTGGGGGAGGAGGGGAGCGTGTTAACAAGCCAAGGGACAAAGGAACAACAAGTGATCCAAATTGGTGGTGAGGTGGGTATGGCAGGGTCAGGTACGGTAATGTAAAGAAAAGGTATTGTTGAAACCCAGGTTGGGACTGAGCATGATAGTGGGACAGGAGGAAAGTCAAAGGAAATAGAGGAAAGAGCTAGGAGGCAAAGGACATTTATAGAGGTCTAGACAAAGACATGTGCATATGCAAATATATATATGAGGATGGGGAAACAGATCAATGTGCCTATATAGGTTTAGTATTAAGGTGGGGGAAGGACATTGGGCCTCTACTCAAGTACTCCCTCAATGCAAGAATACTTTCTTCTATTAAATTGGCATTCTATGATGCTCACCCTTCTGACACAACCACTGAAGACAAAGCAGATGAATAAGCAAATGTGGTGAAGAATGCTGATGGTACCCGGCTAAAAAAAGATGTAGCATCTCTGGTCTTAAAGGCATGAAGATAAACAAGCAGCCATCTAGCTCAGAAGCAACAAAGCCCACATTCAAGAACACACCAGCCTGTGTGATCATAAGGTGCAGAAGAGATCAGTTATCAGGCATCAAAGAACAAAAAATCATATCATTGGGTGAACACCTCCATGATACAATCGCTGAGGACAAACGGGTGCATAAGCAAATGTGGTGAAGACAGCTGATGGTGCCCGACTATCAAAAGAGATAACAGCTGGGGTATAAAGGATTGAAGGTAAACAAGCGGCCATCTAGCTCAGAAGCAATGGGGCCCACATGGAAGAAGCACGCCAGTCTGTGCGGTCATGAGGTGTCGGGATCAGGTATAAGGCATCATCAGAACAAAAAAAATCTTTCCACAGTGAATGAAGGGGCAAGTGCAGAGTGGAGGCCCAAAGCTCATTTGTCGGCCACTGGAGATCCCTGTGCAGAGCGGTCTATGTAAGGAGATGAATCAGTCAGGTTGCTATGTAGCACTAATGAAGAATACAGCTTTCCTCTAGTTCCTAAATGCTTCCTTCCCCTTCCCCCCAACTATCATGATCAGAATTCTCCCTTGCAAGTCTGGCTAGACCAGGGGCAGTACATTGGTGCAGATAGGTACGGGAGGCACAGGGAATCCAGGGCAGATGATACCTTCAGGGCCAGGGGTGTGAGTGGCGGTACTGGGAGGATAGAGGGAGAGTCGGGTGGAAAGAGGGAACCGATTACAAGGATCTACATGTGACCTCCTCCCTGCGGGATGGACAACAGAAAAGGAGGTGAAGGGAGACATTGGACAGGGCAAGATATAACAAAATAATAATTTAAAAATTATCCAGGGCTCATGAGGGAGGGGGGAGTTGGGAGGGGGGGGGAGAAAGAGGACCTGATGCAAAGGGCTTAAGTGGAGAGCAAATGTTTTGAGAATGATGAGGGCAATTAATGTACAGATGTGCTTAACACAATCGATGTATGTGTGAATTGTGACAAGATTTGTATGAGCCCCTAATAAAACATTGAATAAAATAGAAAATTTGCTCATGGTAGTACTAAATTCTGAAATTCAGTTGTAATAGGAAATACACGACTATGCTGAAGGAGTTCTTTCAAATAAAAGGGGATATAGATAAGGCTTGTGTAAAGTGGGGAGAGAGAAAAACACATGAATGAAAGTGAGATTTTCCCATGTGAATGTTTCATGCATACAAAATATTACAATTGAAAAACTTTTTGTAGACATATCGAATTCAAAGTATTCACTATTTAGAATACTGGCAAGTCTAAAAAGAAGAACTTTTTATTGTGAATTGATTGAAGGTTTACAAAGTAGGTCAGTTTTCTACTCCAAAATTCATATAGATTTTGCTTCATTTTATTGATTTCACTCCCCACAATGGAACATCACTTATCCTACAACTTTCCTTTATTTCCTGGTTCCATTCCTCCTTTTTATCCCTATCTTTTTTTAATTCTCAGGAAATGTTGAAAATTTGTAATCAATTCTTATTCTAAATGGAAGTCCTTAAGTAGTGCAAATAGTTAACAAGTTGGGAAACAGAAAGGCTGGAAGCTATGGTCCATTCACAAGGGCCTGAGACTTAGTTGATTACTTTGTGTAATGTTTCTCTAGGATAAGGACCTATTTGCAAGCTTGTTGAAATAATTGACGCTTTGGGATAGGTCTCATTCCACATTTGAATCCATGTGTTCAAGAAGGTGGAGTCCTTTTAGGAATCTCTACCTTAAACAGACACCTGGGAAACAGCAGAATTCACAGCGGTGCTTGGAGAACACAGGAGGGAAGAAGCTTGGAGAGCAAATGCTGGGCCAGCATCTCTCTTCTCCAGAGAGGGCTCAACACAGAATGAGAAATAGAGCACCTTTGTGGAACACAGTAATGTACATCTTTAATATCTCTAACAAAATATTGTGCCTGAATTGGTAACATAACTTGTCAGAGGGAGAGGGAAGACAACTTAATCCTATACTGACTGATTCTTCTTGTCTTCTGCCAACTCTCACATTAAATGCATTTCTGCAGAAAAAAAATGTCTATTATAAACAAACAGGAAGGAGGAAATCAGTTCTTTATTATAAAAGAATGACATGAACCTGCTTCTTTACTCATGATTTTAGGCATTTGGATTTAGTGAACATAAAGGAAGAAAATTGTAGAGTGAATTGCAAAAGAATTGCAGTATCATACTTTAGTTATGAAGACTGTGAGGTAGAAGAGATCCACTATTTGTGATTCATGTCTAAATTTCATGTGCATGGGAAACTATTTGCAAGCTATCAGAGTCAGTAGCTGGTCTTTTAATTTGGGGGAGCTATGCAGATTTAGAGATATAATACATGTATATTTAATTTGGGGGATCTATGCAGATTTAGATATAGAATACATGTATATAATGAAAACACTCAGCTATAAAAATAGTTGACAGCATGGAGTGGACAAAATTTTAAAGAATTGTGATTTTTGCATTTATGTTATTTTAGTGTACTTTAAGTAACTTAGATTTGATTAAAAGTTTCTATTTAAATATAAACGTTTAATAAAATGTAATGTACTTTTCATGCTTTAGTCAGAAGTTTGGTACAATGCACACACCAACATGTGTATCAAAATAGAAACTATATATTCATCCTCCAGTTAAATTTTATAGAGATCCAATGATGTATGACAGCTTTTGATACAATATAAAGGGTGATATTTTTATTTACTGTATATCTTGGTCAATGGCAGAAACCAGTCTCAAATCACTGTTTTTGGAAGACACACTGTGAGGAAATCACCCAATGTCTATCTTGAAATAACTCTAGTCCATTAATTTGGTGGACATGTATGCTATTGAATTATGGCCACAATCTGAAGTGAATTTTTCTTGATCTATAAGAAATACACTTGAAATGACAGAACAAAAAACAAGTCATTTTTGCATTTTTATATACACCTGCTACATACACTTGCCTGTTACTAACTATTATTTTTTCAATAAAATGTTTGCTTGCAATTATTTACTAATGGGCAATACCTGGAAGTTAGTTTTGATTCAGTTACCAAGAGGTTAGTATTTTAGACACAATAATAACAAAATCAGGGGAACCATTAATCTGTTCAGTCGCTGAAAGTTTGGCAGTTTTGATATGCTCATGTGTGTCTTTAAAAGCTGTATCTATGTCACTAGCAAGGAATGCTGGGCTTATTAGTCCTTCAAACAGCAAAACATATATCTTTTAAATTATGTTTTATAAAATTGAATACATTAATAATTTGTTATTACTTAGATATAACAAGTCTTCATTAATCCATTACTTTTTATCCTGTTATACAGACAACTCCACAAGAAACCAGCCTGAATTTTTAATGTAATGACAAATGCTAACTAGCAGCATCAAATGATTTTTCATTGTTATTCTTAGTGTGGATCAACTTTTCGTTTAGTCAAATTATATTATAATTATAAATATTTACATTATATATATATTTGAGTGCTGCTGCTTTAGGAATGGGATAAAAAAGAGGCTTTTTACTCTCCTAAAGATTTTCAGATTCAGAAAATCTACCATATCATAGAGGTTCACTATGAGTCAGAATTAACTTGATGGGCAGTCAATTTGGCTTTTGTTTTGGGGTTTAGGAATTAGAAATACAGTGAAGATAACTAGTTATCCTGTCTGGTTCTTAAAGCTCTTAGAGTAATATATTGGAAAGGTTAGTTAAACATTTATCTAAGTGATGCATGATTATAATTCTTCTAATGATTGTAGTAACTAATGAGTGTTAACATACATTGTTACTAGCAGTATTCTAAGCATCGTGCATTTAATCTTGTATTAATATTTATCCCAACCTAATGCATTTTTATTGTCTTGTTTTTAGCAATGAGAATACTGTCCCCAGAAATGTTAAGTAACTTGTCCAGAATCACACAAGTAAGTAACTGATAGGGATGAGACGGACACATAAACTCTCTGATTCTGCTTTTAAGCTCCATGCTCTACTGGATCTCTGTAGGAGATCTTTATACACGATATAATATACAACGTTAAAAATATAGTAAGTTCAAGGGATTCTTCTTTAATGAGGAAACGTTTACGATACAAACTAAAGAATCATTGTGAGTTGCTCAAAGAAGGAGAAGGGTGCTAGGTGCTTTAGATAAAAATGAGCTTGGCCTGTGGGAAAACCTGAAAGAAGACTCGTCGTGAATGAGGGCGAAGCGATTTGCGAGACAAGAATGAGTCCAGGCAGGGAACAAATCATGCCGGTCTATCTCAACCATCTTAGAGAATTTGAATATTTTAAAATGTAATGTACAGTTAAACTATTCACAATTTTTAAGCACATGGATTACATGGCTTTATTAAATCTTAGAACAATGAAAAGGAATCAAAGTTATTATCTGGACCAAGAAGAGAGATGGCGGTGATTTTCATTAGCTGGATATAATTTTTAAGTGATAATATAGTTAACATATTTCTATATTTAAATGGAACTGTTTGGTGTTAATATATATGCTGAGGATGAAGGTTCAAGAAGAAATGCCAGATCTCTTATAACATGCTGGGGATCAAGGCACTATTAACTAATATTTGGTAAAAGGGGACACTCTTACTTCATTTTTACAAGAAAATTTTAAGTGACTTCTGTGACCAAATAAAAGAATATGTTAAAATAACTAGCTTGTTAGAGAATCATAGGGTCGCATCATTTTAGAACATCTATTCCAAACTTGGAAATTTCCTTGTAAGTAAACTCCCCAAGTTCACCAAGATAGAAAATGTAATTATGAGTTAACCACCATAGGAGAACCTGCAACGAATACTAGATTATATGTGACTGGAATACGTTTTATTTTTCAACTACTAACATCAATTCTGGCCTTTTGTTTCATGCTGTGTTTCACTAGATTGCATCTATGCTCCATGTTAACACACCATCTTCTCCTTCTCCTCTTCCCCCTCTTACCTCCTCTTCCCTTTCCCTCCCCTCCCCACCTCTATTTAAAATTTAGGCAATAAAAGATTATGGCCCAAAACAATTATAGTTCACTACCGGGATTTATTCTGCTTGGCTTCTCTGATCATCCCAGTTTGGAGACAGTCCTGTCGGGAGTTGTCACCGTCTTCTACTTAATTACTCTGGCTGGTAACACAGCCATCATTCTCGCATGTCTCCTGGATGCCCATCTGCACACACCGATGTATTTTTTCCTCAGGAATTTATCATTCCTCGATCTCTGTTTCACCACCAGCATCGTGCCTCAGATGCTGGTTAACTTGTGGGGACCGGATAAAACCATCAGCTACGTGGGGTGTGTCATTCAACTCTATGTTTACATGTGGTTGGGCTCCATTGAGTGCCTTCTGCTGGCGGTTATGTCCTATGATCGCTTTACAGCTATTTGTAAACCCTTGCATTACTTGGTAATCATGAGCCCAAGCCTATGTCTCAGGATGATTATCATGGTCTGGGGTATCAGTTTGACTTGTTGTCTTGTATTATGTACACTTACCCTGAATTTGCCTAGATGTGGAAACAATGTTTTGAATCATTTCTTGTGTGAGTTGCCAGCTATGGTCCATATAGCTTGTGTAGATACCACAGCAGTTGAAATATTGGTGTTTGCTTTAGGCATTGTGTTTGTCCTTACACCCCTCTTCCTTATAGTTATATCTTATGGTTATATTGCTCGAGCTGTGCTGAGAATGAAGTCCAAAGCCGGCCAACGAAAAGCCATGAATACCTGTGGGTCTCATCTCACTGTGGTGTCCATCTTCTATGGAACTATTATCTACATGTACCTGAGGCCAGGTAACAGTGCCTCCCAAGATCAGGGAAAATTCCTCACCCTGTTTTACACCATCATCACTCCCAGCCTCAACCCGCTCATCTACACCTTGAGAAACAAGGACATGAAGAGCGCACTGAGGAAGCTCATGAGAGTTGACTATGTATCTACCAAAGTGAAGAGGAACTGCAAATCATAGGAAAACATTATTTTGTAAAAAGTAAACATTAATTTTCTCATTGATTTAAATTTCGACCTAGATTAGTAATCCCTAGATTATAGAAATGAGTTAATATAAAAATTCTCTCAGGTACATATTTTGAGGCTGCAAACAGTATTATAATTATTCTTCTTAGCTCTGATTACCCTATTACCATAACGTCTTCAGGTAAGCGAGTCACAGGAATTTTATTTTTTCCTTGTAATATAACATAAAGGGGAGGTAAAAGTGAATTTAAATGCACGAGTTTATTCCTAATCTCTATGGAAATTGTTTTGATCATCAAGTGTGTGTGTTCACTCCTAATGCTTGGATCTGCAATAAAGATCCTAACAAATCATTTTCTACATGGTATGATTTCTTCATTTTATAGTATACAAATGCCAATTTTGTATGTAGAATTAATTAGGAGGCCATCCAAATGTCTACGTGTATTAAGTGCTCATGCTCTGGGGCACAGTGGCTTAGGTGTTGGGTTACTAACCAAAAGGAGAGTGTTTCATACCTACCAGGTACCTTGTGGAAAGATGAGGCAGTCTGCTTTGTTAAAGGTTGACAATCTTAGAACCCCTAAGGAGCAATTCTACTCTGTCCTCCAAGGTCACTGTGAATTGGAATGGCCTCAGTGACAGTGAGTTTGGATTTTAGTTCAGGACAATACAGTTTATAGCATTGATTGTCAAAAGATCCATCTGAAACTGTTTACTGCTTGGTCAGTGACATTTTATTTAAATATTCTGATTAGATATCTTTAATATTTAAAAGAGTTGATCGTATAACATAACACGTGAGTGAGGGGTCAAAATTAAAGCGATTTAATGGAACAGTACAATCTTATTGTTTTGTCAAACACTTATTCTATGACAGTATGAAATTGAATGAAAAGAGAACATAAACTAGCTGAGATCAATGAGCTTCTTAAAGTGATCTATGAAATCTGACATTTATGTGCACTTCAGAGAAATGGTGTAATATTTGTGTGCAGTAGCATTTCATGCACTGGGTAATTAATTTTATTTTTCGTTATTATGATATAATATTTAACTTTTTATAGGACAGTGTCACTTTAGTATTAAAGTTAGATTTTTCTATGACTTGATGATTTTCTTTAAGCGATCCTATATTTGATCACTGTAATAAATCTAGACAGATTTAAAATGAAACATTGCTGTATTTAAAAAGCAATAATATTTTCCTTATCACTTCATAATTATTGAAATGTATAAAATGGAAGTCATTGAATAGTTCATCGGAAAATTACTTACTGTGCCAATCAAAACAGCACAGTAATGATACATATAAAATATATTTAGCATGATATAGAATATTTTCAATGTCCTTATCTTCCACATAATAAGTCTTTTAGAGTTGTTTTCACAAACCGTTCACCATGTCACCAAAAAGCGTTCACAGAGGAAATGTGAGCTTTATGTTCCTGATTCGTGTAGTATACACATTCCACCCATTAATTCTGAATTTGGACATTTGTTCTTACTTTAGTACAGTTTGTAGTTAGTATGTTAGGAGATATATTAGGGCATTTACTAACTGCAATAATACATATGGTACGCATAAAGATTATAGTAGTAATGGACCCCTGGAGAGTCTTCCATTTTACACCTATAGTTATTTGTTTCCGCTGTATTCCTACTGTCCTTTCTTTGGACTACAGACAAAGCTATTATTTCAATTACTTAATCTCATTTCTGTGAAACAATTTTTAAACCTATGAGACTACACAAAAGGATACCATATCATTTAAAAATATTGGACTTGTACAATCTGGTATGATGAACTAATATGTCTTATTGGGTGCTAGGAAGGTTATCAGAAGGTTGGCCTGGCCAACCTGACTGCTTATGGAATAACAAGAAGATTGTCCTGACTCATATTTATGAAATAAGAACTTGAAAAGAGAAGTAATATATAGTGAAAATAAGGAAAAGTAAGTATGTCTTCCTCTTAAAGTAAAAGCTACTTTTCTGAACAAAGTCTCACACTGGCCTTCATGAGAATTTATCACAGGAGTTCTAACTCATTACAAGATGAATAAAGGAGTGCTTGGCTCATACTTGAACCCAAGGGAGGTCCCGAGGTTGGCTTATAATGAATCTGATAAATTAAATCACGCTTCTGCTCCCAGTGGTTTCATTAAAAATGGAGACTGTGCATAAAAACAAAGGCACAGGGCTTTTATACATTTGTTTGAAAATTGCATCATATGGCAGGCATTACCAATTACGTTAAGTGCTGATTTTCTTGCCACTGAGCATATGTGCAAAGGCTCTTCAGGAAAGGGAGGGAGCACTTGATTTGGAGAAACAAGAATGTATTCATAAAGTAGATGGACTCCGAGTCAGACACTCAAGATTCCCTAAGGTCTGAACTTGGCAGACAATATTCGGGTAAACGGAGGAACATGGGATAGCTAGAGAAGGATCCCTGGTGATGCAGTAGTTATGTGTTGGGCTGCAAACTTCGTGGTCACCAGTTCAAAACCATCAGCAGCTTCGCAGGAGGAAGACTGGGCTTTCTACCTCTGTAAATAGTTAGTCTCAGAAACCCACGGGCTGGTGGCTGTGAATCAACACTGACTTGATGGCAGATATTTGTTTTTTTGGTATAGAGGTTAGAAACAAGTAAGAGTGTAAAGGGTATGAGTAAATTGTCTCAGAAAATGAAAGTGCACTGAGAACTACAAACTAGATGATCTTTAAATGACTAAGTAAGGGATATCTACTCTGTGGGAGGCAGTGTGCCAAACAACCTTGTTGAAATTATTTACTTGTTGAGCTACAAACACATGACAGAGTTAAAGGAGGAAAAATCAACTCTAATGTTTTATGCTCGGAAACTTCAATACAAATATATCAAATTTATAAGAATAAATGACAATATACAAAAAGTAAATAAGCTTGATTATTTACATATAGATGTCAATTAGCAGGACCAAGCCTATTATTTTAAGTTAGATGTAAGAGTCAGTGGCAATAGAGAAGAGAAATTTCAATACTGTTCATGATAGGAAACCAGCGAAGACTGTCTAAAAAAATTAAAACCTAAGGACAATATATTACATAAAATATCTAAATATTAAAACAATGACTTGTCTAAATACTGAATTATATACCTCCCAAAGAATGACTAAATGCTATATAGTAAAGGACTGTAGATGTGTCTTTATATAAAAGAGTATGACAGAATAAGGATAAACATAATGTTCGTGTCAACAGCTATTTCTCATCTTTTAAGAGAAAAATAGTTTCATATTGCCTAATGCGGTAAAGTCTGATGCAATGAGATATACCTAATTAAGAGTTTCAGAAAAGTTAAGTATTTAAAAAATGAACAAAAATACGCAAGAAAAGTACAAAGAAAGAAGGGCTAATGATTTCAATATCCGACAAAGTAGGATTAAGAACAAAAATGGAGAGACATGAAGAACATTGAACAGTTCTAAATTTTAAAACCGATAATTCAAACAAACTGGTTTTAATATCTGTGCAGATCAACAACTTTCATAAAGTAGAAATTAAGGGAAACCTGAAGACATGTAGAAGCACATAAAAATGAATTTAAATTGAAGGAAAATAGTAAGGCGGTTTCCTTCAAGTGGGTGTGGGGGGAGAGCAGTCAGGGAGGTGGGGCATTGTGAGGGATGGCTTCAGGCTTCCGCTCTGGTTCCATGCCCCCATCATCCCTGTCTCTCTGCCATTTCCTGAGGTGGCATGTTCTCTCCCTTTTTTGGCTTCTTCACTTCCCCTTTTCCTGTTCTCTCCATGAACCCTTGATGATTTAAAAATTATTATTTATTCATATCTGAAACTGTCTGAGGATGTCTCCCTTCACCCTCATTTCTGTTGTCCATCCCCCAGGGAGGAGGTTATACGTAGTTCCTTATAATCAGGTGACCCTTTCTACCCACCTTCTTTCCACTCTCCCATTATTGCTACTCTCACCACTGGTCCAGAAGGAACCATCTGTCCAGGATTCCCCATGTTTCCGGTTCCTATCTGTACCAGTGTACATCTTTTGGTCTAGCTGGATTTGTAAGGTAGAATTGGGATCATGATATTGGGGTGGGGAGGAAGCATTAAATAACTAGAGGGAAGTTGTATGTTTCATCTTTGCTACACTGCACCCTGAGTGGCTCGTCTCCTGCCCACGAACCTTCTTTAAGGGGATGTCCAGTTGCCTACAGATGGGCTTTAGGTCCCCAATCTGCATCAGAGGGTGGAGGGAAGGTGAGGTAGAAAGGAGGAACCGATTACAAGGATCTACATATAACCTCCTCCCTGCGGGATGCGAAACAGAGAAGTAGATGAAGGGAGATGTCAGACAGTGTAAGATATGACAAAATAATGGTAATTTATAAATTATCAAGGGTTTATGAAGAAGAGAAGAGTGAGGTGGGGAATGAGGAGCTGATACCAAGGGCTCAAATAGAAAGCAAATGTTTTGAGAATAAGGAGAGAAACAAATGTACAAATGTGCTTGACACAATGGATGGATGTATGGATTGAGATGAGTTGTTGAGCTCCCAATAAAATGATTAAAAAGGAAAAAAATTCTTAGCAAACCATATCTATTAAAAACAATATCCTAAAATAGGAATATGTTAGAAGCAGATATCTAATATGACTGCTTTATTCAACAATATGTGTGATTTTTGAGCAAGGACAATAAGAAAATTAGGTTGATGCTATAGAAATGACCAAAGACAAAATTAAGTTATTATTCACCATTTAAGATTGTCTACATAGCAAGTGAATCACCAGGTCTTTCTTACTGTCTGCTTCTTAGCATGTTTCCAGCTTCATAGCAATGCCAAAGCCACCACAGTGTGATAATCTGACAGATATCTGACCAAAAAATTGGCAAGTGAAAACTATTTGAATAGTAGTGAAACATTGTCTACTATAGTGCCAGGATCTCAAAAGGCACTTAAATAAGACTAAGGGCTGCCACTCAAAATAGAGTCAATGTTGACACCATGAATGGCTAATCATTTGGGGCCTTCATTTGATGATGTTCCATGAGTTGAAATAAGAAGACACAGTTGAAAACACCCATTGATAATAAGAACATGAAATATGTGAAGTATGAATATGGGAACATTGAAACTTGTCAAAATTAAAATGGAATATTTGAAGATAGGTATCCTAAGCATTATTAAGCTTCAAAAGACTGCTTTTGATCATTTTGAATTAGAGATTCATATGGCCTATTATACCAAAAAAATGACAAATCAAAGAGGAATTGTGTTATACTCATTGCTTAAACAAATCAATATCTATACTGAGGTACAACACCACCCATTACAGAATGTTGTGTAAACACCTACAAGAAAGAACGGTTAATATGATTGTTAATCAAATCTGAGCACCAATCACTAATGCTTATGATGAAGAAATTGAAGGTTTTTTAAATCAATAACTGCAGTCTGAAGTGGATAATATATACAATCAAGATACACCGATAATTACTATGCTAATCCACCCCCATTGAGGGCCTTCTCTTTTTCTCTGACCCTCTACTTAACATAATGCCCTATGCCCAGGATTGTTTTCCTTAAAACATGTCCAACGTGCTTGAGCTGAAATCTCACCATCCTCAATTTTAAGGGGCATTCTGGCTGTACTTCCAAGACCAATTTGTTTGTTCTTCTGCCAGTTCATAGTACTTTCAATATTCATTACCAGCAGCATAACCCAAATGTCCCACTTCTACTTTCATTTGCATATGAGGCATTTGAAAATATCTCGCCTGGTTAAAGGACACCTTAGTTCTCAAGGAGGCATCCTTGCTCTTCAACACTTTTAAAGAGATCTTCTGCAGGTGATTTGCCCAGTGCAAAATGTCTTTTGAATTCTTGAGTGCTGCTTTCATGGGAATTGATTGCAGATCCAAGCAGAATGAAATCCTTGCCAATTTCAATTGTTCCTGCTTATTACGATGTTGATTCAGTTGTGAGGATTTTGGTTTTCTGTATATTGAATTACAATCTATACTGAAGGCTTCAGTCTTCGATTTTCATTAGTAAATTCTACAAGTGGTTCTCATTTTCAGCAAGCAGGGTTGTATATAAAATTTTTTTTATATACAAAATATAATTTTTTCCAATCCCTATGCCCCATTCTCCTTCATATTCCCCAGCACCCCTCACCACTAGCCCCAGCATGCACATTGAGTACAGTGAAAGAATACAATCCAGATAAGCATCTTTCCTGAGTTTAAACCATGAAGTGTCCTCTTGCTGAGTTCCAACGACTTCCTCTTGGTCTATGTAAGGCTCCACAAGAGCACAATGAAATGTTTTGGAATCCCTGTTCTTCTTCTTGCTATCCATAATTTGTTATAAGCCACACATGCAAATGCCTTAGCATAGCCAATAAAACACAAGTAAACATCTTTTTGGTATTTTCTGATTCCAGCCAAAATCCATAAGATGCCATCAATGATACTGCTAATTCCTTTTCTGAATCCAGCTTAGATTTCCAGCAGCTTTTGATCGACTACTGCGACCATTGTTGCAGAAAAATGTCCTTGCATGTGATATTAATAATGTTATGAAATGATTTCTACATTTTGTTGGGTCACCTTTCTTTGGAATGGGCACAAATATGGATAACTTCCAGTTGCTTGTCCAGGTAGCTTTCTTCCAAATTTCTTAACATCGACTTCCAAATTTCTAGAGCTATAGTTTTTCATCAGTCTGTTGGAACACTTCCATTGGTGTTCTTGACTTTCCTAGTATTGTGTTTCCAGCTAACACCAGTGCAACTTGGACTTCTTCAGTACCATCGATCATTTTGAATCTCTTGAAAGGGTTTAATGTCAGCATTGTATTTTTTAAAATACTTTTATTAGGGGCACTTACATCTCTTATGGAAATCCATACATTCCTCCAGGGTGTCAAGCACATTTGCACATATGCTGCCATCATTTTCAAAGCATTCTCTTCCCACTTGAGTCCCTGACATCTGCCCCCCCTTTTCTTCCCTGTTCCCCTCCCTCAAGAACCCTTGATAAGTTATAGATTATTTCCTCCATAGCTTACATTGTCCTCCATTGCCCCACACCCACTTTTCTATTATTCGTCCCCTTGGGAGGGGGTTCTAGTTTGATCCTTTTGACCTGTTCCCTCTTTCTCCTCCCACCCTCACCTATCCTCCTGGTATGTTTGCTCTCCTTGTTGGCCATGAAGGGTTTATCTATCCTGGATTCCCTGTGTTTCAAGCTCTTATCTGTAGCAGTGTGCATGTTCTGGTCTAATCTAATTTGTAGGTAGAATTGAGGTCATGATAGTGGGGTGAAGGAAGCACCAAAGAACTAGAGGAAAGTTGTGTGTTTCTTCAGTGCTGCACTGCACCCTGACTCTCTCATCTCTTCGGTGACTGATTGCTTCTGTTGCAATCACTCTGTGTATTCCTTCCATCATCTGTTGATGCTTCCTGTATCATTCAATACTTTCCCCCTAAAATCATTCAATATTGCAACTTGAGGTTTAATTCCCCCCCATTCTTTTAGCTTGAGATACACTGAGCACGTTCTTCCTTTATGACTTTCTAACTCCAGATCTTTATGCATTTTCCATTTTCACTTTTCATCATTTCTTCCATGTGCGTTAGCTACACCACATTCAAGAGCAAGTCTCAGAGTCTCTTCTGACATCCTCTTTGGTTCCTTTTTCCTTTTTGTTGATCTTTTACTTATGCGTGATGTCCTTGATGTCATCTCAGAGCTCATCGGGTCTTCTGTCATGAGTGTTCAGTGCAACAAAGCTGCTTTTGAAATACTCTCTAATTTCAGGTAGGATATACTCAAGCCTGTCCTTTGACTCGGAGTTATCATGTTCTTCAGCATCAACCTGAACTTTCTTATGAGCTGTTGATAGTCTGTTGCTGACCTTGTTTTGGTTGCTGCTATTGAGCTTCACCATCTCTTCCCTCAGACAGTATCAATTTGATTCCTGTGCTTTACCTGGTGAATTCAGTAAGTAAAGTTGGTGCTTATGTGGGTGAAAAGCTGTGTTTGCAATCACAAATGGTTGGACTTGCAGAATTCTATCATGCAGTTTCCAGTTTGGGTTCTAGTGCCAAGGCCACCTTTCCAATCACCATTCCTTTCCCTTTGTTCCCAACTTTCTCATTCAATCGCCAATAATTATCAATGTGTTTTGATTAGATGCTTGACTAATTTCAGACTAAAGAGGTTGATAGCATTCTTTAATTTCTTCCTCATTATCTTTAGTAGTTGGTGCATAGATTTGAATAGTGGTTGTATGTATTGATCGTCCTTTTATATGTACATATATGTGGTAGTTACATAACCTGGTGTCAATTTGAGAGGATTAGGAGTGAAGGGGTCGAGTCTGGCCTTTCAATCAAGTTATAAACAATGAGGTCTCTATGTGGGCATGGCCTTCTCCTGAGAATTCCTAAATTTCCTCCTTGGAGGCAGGAGACTCTTTTCCTCTGCTCTACTGGAGATGCTCTACTGAAAAGACACAACACTGACTCCCTGCAAGACATCCCTGAGAAGAAGCCACATGCATGGTTACCCTGATGCAGCCAGAACCATGGACCTGGAGAAGCCACATAGAGACCCCAAGCGGTGCTGAGATGTTTACAATGTCACTGGATCCAAAAACTTTCGACCCACTGGCCTGTGATCATGCTGCATTCGGCATCATTGCATGTTTCATTAGTCTGAAGAGGACTTTATAGGCTGATTTTGGACATACAAGCTAATATCAGACTTATAGGCTTGTGATGCTTTCTTAATGTACCATTACCTTTTATAAAAAACTGTTTCTTGTACACGAGTTTCTATCAATTTGTCTCTAGTCTACCTGGACTAACACAATATAGTATCTTATTACAATCAACATTGTACTTCAAGATAGAGGGAAATGTTCTTTTTGATGATGAATGTGAGGTAATTCCTCTTGAATTTGTCATTACTGGCATAGTAAACCGTGTGATTGTGTGACTCGAAGTGACCATATCAGTAATCGACCTCAGCTCAGTAATTTCTGGAGTATCTATTTTTATGAATTCCATTTCATCTTCGACAACTTCTGATTACCCTCAATTCATATTTGCACATTCCACATTGTGATTATTAACAGATATTTACAAGGCTACATTCTCTTGTTAGTCACGTCCCATCGGCAAATGGAGCTCCCCATTGCTTTACCCAACCCATGTCATTGATGTCCACTCTAAGGAAGCAGCTCTTTTCCAGTTGTACTTGACTGCCTTCCAATCGAAGTGGCTCATTTTGGGTACTATACTTGACTGTTATTTATAAAGTTTCAGTGACTAATCCCTCAGAAGCAGTCAACTTATTTCTTCTTCATACACTGTTCTTGGTCTGGAATCTTTCTGAAGCCTCGTCAGCACTCACGACCTTACTGGTCTTTCGAATACCAGTGGCACAGCTTCCAGCTTCGCAACAACCTGCAGGTCAGTACAACACAACAAACTGACAGCTCAGTAGTGGCACAGAGGTTAAGATTCAGCAGACATATTTTGGGGGACAAATTTCAATCCATAACAGAAACAGTCCACCTGAATTTCTCCTGGATTGGGGAACACTGATCAGGGAAAGGACATAGATCCGTGTGGGAGGGTGTCCCTGCTGGCAGGTGTGGGCTAGCCTCACCACATCTTCACATTATGCTAATAGAACACAGACACAGTAAGACACCAGTTGTCGAAAGAAAATTCAGAGGATCTTTAATTCTTTTTAAAACTTTATTATGAGTTGGTGATGGTTTATAGAACAAATGATCTATTTTACATTCAATAATTTATGCACATTTTGTTGCAACTCCCTCAATGTATCCTTACCCACTCCACTTCCTTCCTCAATGTATCCTTACCCATTCTACTTCCTTCCTCAATGTATCCTTACCCACTCCACTTCCTTCCTCAATGTATCCTTACCCACTCCGCTTCCCTCCTCAATGTATCCTTACCCATTCTACTTCCTTGTGTCCATTCTTCCTTCTTTCCTAACCTTTTGGACTTTGGCTTGAGAAATGATACCCTTTTAATATCATATATATGTGTGTGTGTGCGTACATATATGTATATATATATATGTAAAATGACAGAGGTGGGTCAGTTCTAGATCTGATGGGTGACTAAGAGCCTTAGTCATGGGGATACCACTCCTTGTCTCGTCTTCTTTATGAAAACTTAGAGGTTCTGGAAGGCACAAGGACAGATAAACAAATTGTGTATCACACAGTGTCTCGCAAGGCAGCTGTCTTACACTACAGAAGAAAAGAACCATGAACAAATTCAAGTCCA
The DNA here is from genome assembly GCF_050624435.1 of Tenrec ecaudatus. Lineage (NCBI taxonomy): Eukaryota > Metazoa > Chordata > Mammalia > Afrosoricida > Tenrecidae > Tenrec > Tenrec ecaudatus. The sequence continues at coordinate 307,133,716 of NC_134530.1, forward strand.
TAACCACAGTTGTTGACACTTTGAATAGCAGCCCACTGTGATCTTAAAATGTCCAAATCCCAAGAAAATCCCCATCACCCAGTCTTGTGTCCCGTGGCCTCCTCAGATCTCATCTTTACGGGCTGTGAGAGACACCTCAGAACTCTTGGCACTGTCACTGACTGGAGTGGAACACAGATAGGAAACGGTCAGAGCCCACAGGAGATGAAACCAGGAGAATGGGGATTATGAGGTGAGGGGTGGTCCCATCTATGCTATCCCAAGGATCTAAAGGTTAGCCTCCCTCCCTCCTCACTTACTTGCAGCTTGGGCATATCTCCCTTGTTTTGCCCCTGAGGGAAGAAAGCATTCTGTGTGAGATTGGGGAGGAGACAGGACCACCAAATCCTAAAAGAGCTGGCTAGTCCAGGACTCCAGGGAAGTTTCCAGACCATGACTACAAAATCAGGGCAGAAGAAGGAAACTTAGGGAAATATGTGCTGACCACCGACCAGGCTCCCTGCTGGAAGGCTGTCTGCAGCAGGAACCTTCTGTGATCTTTGGCCATTGGGAATCAGGTATGCATCATCAGAACCACTATCTTGAAAGACCTGTCCTTTGTTTTCACATGTCCTTTATAAAGAGCAATTGTTAGCACACGGGGTGCCATATCCCTTCCATATCCAAGCCACTGTCATCGAGTCAATGCAGACTCATTGCTACCCTACAGGACAGGGCAGAACTGCACCTGTGAGTTTCTGAAATTGTAACTGTTTAAGGAAGTAGAAAGCCCTGTCTCTCTCTCCTGGAGTAGCTGATGGTTTAGAACTGACGATCATGAGGAGGACGTAGCTCAATGTGTAACCACTATGCAACCAGCATGAGATGGTAAATCTCTTAGCGAGATTTGAATTCCTCCTCGCCCTGGCACCTGCAGTGGGAAGAATCTCAGATCCCACCCCATCTATACCTGAATTGTTCCTCTTCCAGATCACAACCACAACCACCACTGCTGTAAGGACCACCGCTCCAAGGAGAATCAGGCCAATAACCCCCAGGAGGGGCACAGCGGGCTCAGTAGACAGTCCTGTAAAGAGAAAAGAGGTCTCTAGAAAGGATTCTGTTTTCCCTGGGATGAGGCTTCATCTTCACTCCCCTCCTTACCCCATCCCACAATGAAGCGCTCAGGCAGCCCCTCATGCTGCACACGGCATGTGTATCTCTGCTCTTCTCCAATGGGAACCACTATGGCTGCCCACTTCTGGAAGGTTCCATCCCCAGAAGGCCTGGTCTCCACAAGCTCCACATCCTGGATTTGGTCCTCCTGGTCCCGCTGCCAGGTAAGGGTGATTTCTGAGGGGTAGAAGCCCAGGGCCCAGCACCTCAGTGTGGCCTCTTTTTCAGAGATGGGGTGGCGAGTCACGTGTGTCTTTGGGGCATCTGAAAGAATGAGTCAGAACATTCAAGAACATTCCATTACCAAACAAGGACAGCTGGAGCAAGTTTTGTATGATCATCCTGAGAACGGACAGGGCAAATGGAGTTGAGGGTGGAATGTAAAACTTAAGCGCATGCTTGGACAGTGGATCTGGGACACTCTCCTCTTCCTTAGAGAGTTCTAGAATCAAGGTTAGTCAGGTCAGAACAAGACATCCAGGTGCCTGATGGGGAGAACAGAGAGTTCTAGTTCTGACTTGGATGGAAGGCAAGAAATTCAGAAAAGCTGGAATCAGATTTCCAAACACTTTAGGTATGATGCAGAGAACAAGGCTTAGTGGAGAGTCCCTGGTAGTTCCCAAGCTTGAGTCCAGGAACAAGTGGATCTGTTGATCAGTCAAGGATCGTCTATCTTTCTCTCCCTAGCTAAGCCCTTGCAGCGCAGTGATTAAAGTGGTTGGCTGCCAATTGACAGGTCAGCAGTTTGAACACTGCAAGCGTTTTGTGGGACAGAAGTCTATCAGTCAGCTTCTGTAAAGATTTATAGCCCTGGAAATCTTATGGAGGGGCTTATGCTAAGTTGGTGAATTAGGCAGACACACTAGTTAGGTCTTCTCCAACCAGGACATGAGACCATAGGAAATTGCTATGGATGATCATCCTGGAACTCTGAGTTTTGGACAGGAGGATAGAAAAGTGGACTAATTACCAACTATGAGAAGCTGAATAAAAGCAATGTATGGGGTGATAAATGGAACTGATGACAAACAGGACAGCAGCCTGATACTTGTCCAGGCTCTACTTGTCCAGGGCCACGCAAGTGACCACATCAGCAGCTGGAAACCAGAATACTTTGTTCTTGCCCTGTTCCCCACATCCTCCTGGTGACCAGAAGCATCATTAGCTCCCACTCTCACTCATCTTTCCCAGTTGCTGCTGATATCCCCGCACCCTCTCCTACATCACCCTGATGCCAGAGGCATGTGGTTGTCAAAGTCCTTGAGTAAACACCACCCCCATACGAAGTATGCATCCTCCACCTCCTTGGACCAGAAACATAAAGATTTAGTAAACACTAAACATTAGCAATGAAGGACATGATAAGACAATCCACTTACAACGTGACTTCGGTGCAGAAAAATACACAGAAAAAAGAAGTAGCACCACAAAGGAACACAAAGCAAATGACAACAATACATTTACACCTGTTGCTCACTACAATGAATAAAGAGTGAAATACATGCACCACTCAAGGGCCAGGGAGAAGTAAATTGATAATAAAATGGGATCTATTTATATGCTGTCTACAAGGGACACAATGACAAAAATAGACTAAAAAGCAAGGCATATAAAAATATATCAACCTAATGACAATAAAAAAGAGAACTGGAATAGCAATATTGATTTCTGTTAAAATAGACTGTAGGCAAAAACAAGCACAAGAGATAAGAGAGCACTGTCTGCATTTACTGAAGGCTAACTCAACCGAAAGGATATAGACATAATAAATATCCACGCAGCCAAAGAAATAGCTACAAAATACATAAATCAAACTTTAACAGGAATTGAAAAGACAAGTCGATAATAAGAGTAGAAGACCTTAATACAGCATTTTTGATGACAGACATAACAACTATAAAGAAACTTGACAAAGATATGAAGAACTAAACAGCATAATCAACAAACTCGACCTCATAGACATATATAGAACATCCTATCAACAATACAATATATCTTATTTTCCAGCACACATGAAACATTCTTCAGACTGGAATGAATATATATATATATATATATTAGGCCATAAAGCAAACACTAAACTACCACAAAGCTTCTTCTCAGATCAGAATGCTATTAAGTTAGAAATCCAGTAGAGAACAAACAAGTAAAAAATTAATTACACGAAAACTGAATAACACCCTGCTCAAAAACTATTGGGTAGTAGAAGAAATAAAAAAATGCAACAAAAAATCCCTAAACTCAAATTAGAATGAAATACATCATGCCCAAACCGTTGGGACACAGAAAAAAAAGTTTATATGAAGTAAATATAAATCTGATACCATACTCAGGCAAAACCAATCTGTAGGGCAATGTAAAGCAATAAATACACATATTAAAAATAAATGAGAACAAAATTCAACAATTAACCCAACATCACCAACAATAAAAAAACAGATATACAAAAAAAGAATCAACAAAGCTAGAAGTTGGTTCTTTGAAAGGATTAATAAAATTGACAAAACTAGCACAGGAAAAGAAGATGCAAATAACATGAATAAGTTATGAAATGAGTCACATCACAACAGAACTAATTGAAACAAAAAGGATAATGTCAGAATACTATGAAGAGTTGTACTTCAACCAATTTGAGAATCTAGAATAAATGAATACATTTCTAGAAATATATTACCTACATCAATTAACAAATGTTGAGGTAGAAAATTTGAGCATATCCACAACAACAAATGAAACGGAACAGGTGATTAAAAACTCTCAATAACGAACAAACAATAGTTCCTTCCCAGGTGGCTTCACTGACATTCACTGATAAATTCTACCAAACACTGAGAGAAGAGCTACATGACTTAGCTGGAATCCTAGAAAATATATAAGCAAAGAGTACTCCTGAAACAATTTTATGAAGTACGTGTAAATCTGATACCATACCCAGGCAAAACCAAACCTATGATTTAATTCTGACTCATAGCAACTTGATAGGACACAGTAGAACTGCCCTCGGGGCTTCCATGGCTGTGACTCTTTACAGGAACAGAAAGCTTCATCTTCTCCCTTAGAGCAGCTGGCAGTTTTGAACTGCTGACCTTGTGGTGAGCACCCAACAGGTAACCCACCAGGGTCCCTTAAGTGAGGCAAGGCAAAGACACCTCTTCAAAGAAAAGTTATACACCAGTAACCCTCACGAACAATGATGCTAAGATTCTCAATAAAACTCCAACCAATAGACGCCAACACCATATTAAAAAAAAATACATCTTGACCAGCTACACAAAGGTGCTTCAGCATCAGGAAAATAACCTCAAATTAAACAAAGGAAAGTGATCACATGACTAGATTAATTTACACAGAAAGGGTATTTAACAAAGTCCAACACCCATTCCTGATAAAAACAAAACAGGAATAGGAAGGAATTTTTCAGCATAATTAAGGGTATATGTACAAAGCCATGGTCAACATGATTCTAAATTGAGAAAATGAAAGCATTCCCCCCGTGAAGAGACACCAGACAAGGATACCCCTTATGTCCCTTTCTAACCAATGTTTTATTAGAAGTGCTAAGCATAGATATAGACAAGTGCTAAGCATAGATAAATAACCAGCATCCATAGTGGCAGAGAAAAAGTAAAACTGTACTTGTGTGTGGTATAATGCTATTCTAGAAAACCCCCAAATCTCAGCAAGAATATTATGGGAGCTAATCGAAGAATTCATTCAGTGAAGGGGCAGGGTACAACATCAACACACACTATCAAATACAACTTCTAAAGGGAAATCATGAAAATGATGTCATTTTTAATAGTTACTGAAAAAATGAAGTAGTTAGGAAAAAAATCTAACCACAGAAACAAAAGATATATACAAAGAAAATCACAGTACAGTGCTATAATAAACCTATATAACTACCATGCTTATGAATAGACTCAAAATGTCAGTAGTGCCCAATGTGATCTGCAGATATAATGCAACAGTGATCCAGATTCGTGTCAGTCTTTAAAGGAATGAAAAATAATCACCAACTTCATATGGGGACAAGAGTGACCCTGGACAGCCAACACACTATTCATGCAGGAGGCCCGATATTCCTGATCTCAAAGTCCACCACCAGCCACAGTCATTAACGCAGCCTGGTTACTTGTCAATGACAGTCACTTAGACCAATGGAGCAGTTTCGAGGAACCAGGGGTAATGCCATTGACCTCCAGACAGCCTACTTTTCAAAAGAGGCCAGAGTGCATTCTATGTGGATGAGAGACAGTCTCTGTAATAAAGGATGCTGGGAAAAGTGGACACAAATAGGTGGAAAAAATAAAATTGGACGCTTATCATATCTCACACCATATTACACAAATATATACACACAAATAACTGTAGTTGAGCAAAGACCTAAATGTAAAACCTAAAACCATAAAGATCATCACTGAACAAGCAGAGAGGATTTAGGGATTTTTGATACATGGCATAAATGCACCATCAAACATAACCAAAACACACCAACAGCAGAAGCCGGACAAGCTGTTTGGAACCTTCTAAAAGGTAGATGGTTACGTGCATCAGAAATTTCACTGAAAGAGTCTGAAGAGATTCAGCAGATGAGGAGTACATTTTGACAATAACTTGACTAAAGATTAATCTCTAAAACTCACAGAAAACTTCAACACATCAACAAGAAAAAGACAAATAATCCAATTCAAACAAAGCACAGCACATGAACAGGAGAAAACAGTCATTGAAGATGTCATTCAGGCTGCTAACAAACATGAAAAATATGCTGTCAGCATTAGCTGCTGTTAGACATGCCAATCAAAACAAAGGTGAGCTACCATGTCACCCCGCTTTAGTAAAGAAGTTTGCAAGAGAGAGAAGAAAAAAAAAACAACCACAGTGTTAGCACACAGCTCAGTTTGAAGGTGCTGTGTGTGTGTGGGGGGGGGGGGGCTGTAAGATAGATGTGGTGGTGATTGTACACATCCCCTTGATGTGATTGAACTGTTTAATTGTATGATATGTGAATTATGTGCCAATAAAATGGTTGGGGGTAAAACAGAAAACAAAGACTGGTGAGGATGCTGTAGGAGACTGTAACATACAAGAGAGGGATTAGTAAGACATGACAGGGACCACAGAGACACTGAGAGGAGCGCAGGAGTTAAAGGACACTGAGGTCAATACTGTTACACATATGATTCTGCAATTATGGACCTACGAGTAGATGCATGGAAAGACACCAAGAATAAACAAGTGTGGGAGGTAGGGTAGGATTATACCTACAAATATGGATGGGTTTGACAGAGGATAATTCTATCCATGTATTTAGCTATTCATGAATGTAGTGGAACATTCAGGGGAAACTTATGAAATCATTTTAGACAACCAAACTGTAGTGGAGCAAAATTTCTTAATATATATGAATGGGTATCCCTCCCCCACAAAATTACACTTGGAAGAGCTTTTATAGTATGCATTTTCCTGCTAGGTGAGCATCACGCAACTTGCTCTGAGTTAGTGGACCCAAGGTCACTGCCTGGGAAGGTTCTCTCTGTTCACAGTGGATTTTTTTTTGTAAGGGTAATTTTGCTCACACCTCGTTTTTTGTGATGGCCAATTTAAGAGAAGAGCATGCAGCTGTTAAATTTTGTTTCCTGCTCAGGAAAAATGCCGCAGGAACTGTTGTGATGTTGAACACAGCTTACAAGGACAGCACTATGGGGAAGCCTCAAGTGTATGAGTGGATGGGGAAGTCTCAAGTGTATGAGTGGTTTTCTTGTTACGAACAAGGTGAAATGTCGATAAATGACAAACCTTTCTAGATGTCTGTCCACTTCCTGAACAGACAAAAATGGACAGAAATGTCAACTCATAGTACGTTTGGAGTTCCTTCCACCAAGTCAAACTGATAATCAAGCTTTTTATATAGAGGTTCTAAAAAGATAGTGTAACAGTGTGTGATGAAAAAAGGCCGGATTTGTGGCATATGGGGCATTGGTTTGGACACCACGACAATGCATCTGCTCATGCAGCCATCTCAGAGCTCCAGTTTTGGGCAAAAAACAGTATGTCTCTCTTGCCCCATGCACGTTAGTCACCTGACCTCACTCCGCACAAATTCTTTTTGTTTCCATGAATAAAGTGGAACATGAATGGACAGTGATTTGACAACATAGAGGAGGTGAAGAAACAATGAGGGAGGTGCTGTCATCCATTCAAACAGATAAGTTTAAAAATGTTCCAAGGATGGAATTGCAGATTTGGTAAATGTGTTAAGTATAATGGAGAGTACTTTGAAGTTTACAAGGTTGTTTTGTTTTAAAAAATTACATAAATAGCTTTGGGGAAAATGTCTGTGTTTTTTTTGGAGGGGGTACCCCTAGTAGATCCTCTACCCAAGACTTTGTAACTCCCACTAAATGACTAGGTGGGGCTATTCAATAGGACATGTATAACCTTAATAGAGAGGACAGGTCAGTTTTCCTAACCACCCCCAACCTGGCCATCAGGATAAGCAATCTTTGAAGCAGAAACAGAAAGAGAAACCCCGAGGGTCCTGGGAGAAAAGCACATTCAAGATCTTTGTCTGAAGTGGCAGAGACCTCAGACACCAGAAGCATTAGAGACTGTGGCATGGACATTCAGAGAAGCAGTGCAGAGGCTAATGGGTACCTTTTCTTTAGCTGGTTGGAGACTATGGAACTGTGGAACAGAGCCACAGGTGGGCTGCCTTCCTGGTCCTTGGAGGCAAAGGCCAAGGGATCAGGAGGCTGAGAGGTTGAGGACTGGAGAGAGAGACTTGACTGCTGGCTGAGGAGACCAATGACTATATCGTTACTTCTTGCTGATCCTGACTTGTGGTAACTTTTTGAATCCCCTAATCAAGTCCCTTAATTGGGAGTATTGTCTGTGATTCCTGTGTGGGCATTACAATAAATTATCAAACCCAGCATAGAGGTGGAGTGGCATGGATGGTGTAAGGATACGTATCAAGGGACGGAGCATGGAGGCATGTCTGACTCTGGTCTAGTGTCAATGGAGAAGACAGGGGAGGTCAGCTATGTCCGCCTCCATTGTCATGGGTGGCACAAAGACCTTGGGGGAATGAGTCATTGGCCCGGGAGCTAAGATCTCAGAATATATCAAGATCAATTGGCATAAAAATCTAGAGGGTTTTCTTTTACATCCTATTTTGGTGAGTGGTGACTGGGATCTTAAAAGCTCAAGAGCAGCCACCTAAGGAGCAACTATTAATTTTGCTAAGCAAGGAAGAGTGAAGATAATCATAGACACATGGAAACCATGAGTCCATTTGGACTAGGAGGCCAAGTGATCATCATTCCGCATGACTTGGAGACCAGAAGAACTAGGTGGTGCCCAGCTACCACCACCAATTGTTCTGGAAGGGACCATCTTAGAAGGTCCTGCATAGTGTGGGAGAAAAAAAATGTGGAACTAAAAGCAAAAGTCATAAAAAAAAGCCAGGCTTCCTTGTCAGATAGAGATTGATGGAAACTGGACACGATGACGCTTAGCCTCCTTTCAGGTCTGGTAGTGAACTCACTCTCAGGGCTTGATTTTCAGATAAGCAAGACAGGTTTCCAAGGGAAACAATAACACTAGGAGGTTTGCACTACTTAGAATAATCAACCGTTTGAGGTTCAAAGGACAATGTTTACCGAAGGAAACAGTTCAAAAGGTTTCAGAAAGGAAGAGGAATGAAACTAGAAAACCGAGAAGTATGTCACCTTGTGGATAAGTGATGCTACAATGTGGGGACTGCAGCCAATAACATGACACAACACGTGCACGAAAATGGATTTGCCGGGTAGTCCTTCACTTCACAAGGGGAGAAAGCAAGCAAGCAGGCTAGCGAGCTTATAGAACAGGTCCACTCTATACTCTAGGGTCTCTATGAGGCAGAATCGAATGAAAAGGAGTGGGGTTTGGTGGTCCCTGAGAGACTGGAATCTTAAACGAAGCACTCCTCTGGACAAGTCACTTTCTGTCATATGATCCTGAAATCTGGGCTCCGTTCTCACGTTCCACACCCGTGTAGAGGAATCTCCTTGTGTCCATTCCATTTTTTTCTCCTCCGTTAGCAAGGGAAAAAACCATGGTGGGGAGATGGGTTCATGATTCAAACCCAGCAGCTGCTTTGGGTTGAAAGATGAGACTGCTCCTATAGATGTACACACCAGAAACTCTAAAGAGCCGTTCACTTTTGCCCCATCAAGAATCAGTTGCTATGAGTTGGAAATGATAGCTGTGGATTTTTGTTTTTGGAGAGGAAAGCAAGGCACACTAAAAGGAATTTAGTGGGGGCCCCCATGGCCCTTCTTACCTGTGCGCCGCAGCATCTCCTTCCCACTTTCCAAGTATCTGTGCAGCCACTCCATGAACCTGTCTTCCAAGTAGTAGGCCCTGTAGCATTCCGCCAAACCGTTCTCTTCCCACTTTCTCTTGGTGTTCTGAGCTGACTCATCAGCCGCAGTCCAGGAGCGCATGTCCTCATTCAGGGCGATGTAATCCTCACCATCGTATGCTCGCTGATTGTACCCACGGAGGAGGCGCCCATCGGACCCCATGTCGCAGCCATACATACCCTGGTAGGTGTGAGAAACTGGCCCCGCCCCATCATGGTCAGCCCCGCCCACAGACGGCCCCGCCCCTCTTGAGCAGCTCCACTACACAGCGGGCACCACCCGGCCCCGCCCTGTAGCCCTGCCCTGCAGCCAGCTCCGCCCCCGTTTTCAGCCCCGCCTTCGAGACCCAGACTCGCGCGGTGATTGGTCAGAACCTATTTGGTCCCACTCTATAGGAAACCAAAGCGATTCCCGGATTTGACTCGCTCACAGTAGTCGCTCTGGTTGTAGTACTCCCGCAGGTCCCGCAGGTACTGGCGGTAAGTCTGTTCCCGGATCTTAGCAAACCGCGTCTGCTCGTCCCAGAACTCCTTCTCCATGAGCTCCATCCACGGCGCCCGCGCCTCCATCCTCGCGTTTGGGACGTCGCTGTCGAAGCGCACGAACTGCGTGTCATCCACGTAGCCGACGACCATGAGATGGGGCTGCGCGCGCCCGGGCCGGGACACGGCGGTGATGAAATACCGCAGGGAGTGGGAGCCTGGGGGCGGAGAGCGGCTGAGACCCCGCGCCCATCCCTCTCGGTGCCGCGCCGGAGCCCGGGCTCAAGGGGCGGGGAGACTGGAGGGGTTCACGGCTCCCCAGAGCGTCCTGCGCCCAGGTATGGTGTGCCCTCGGTCCTCCCCACAAAGAAGTCGTTCCCACTCCCACCCCACACTCACCCGCCTGTGTCCGGGTCACGACCAGAACCCCCAAGTCCAAGAGCAACAGAAGGCAGGGCCTGAGCGCCATGACCCGTCCACTGGGATCCTAGGAAGCATCTGAGTCCTGCCCACAACACGGACTGGCAGTGACGATGATTGGCTCTTAGGAAATTAGCGCCCAATAGGAGCGAGAGGCTGGGAAACGTCACGTGTATCCAGGCCAAAGGAGCACACAAGTTTGGAGAGGTGGGAGTGAAACTTTGGGGAGAATGGGGAATTCCCAGCGCTAGACCTCATCACCCAGATGGATCTTGTCCAAAATCTTCTGAGGAGGGCTTGCAATCTCAGGACTTCAGTCAAGAAGCGAACCTTAAGTCACAAGGTCCTTAAAGCTTCTATTTCAAAAGAAAGTTCCAAAGGACAAAGTAAACTATTACAATGAAATGCACCGAAACAGAATTTAGAAAACCACATGGAAAGGGGGCACTTTCCATGCTAACAACTGGAGCGAAACTTCAAGACGAGCTTAAATATTGAAGGATTCTCTGGGCCAAAATATTGACTGATGCAGGAAGCATCAGAGAAAATAGAAGGACTGTAGTCACTGTACCTGAAAGAATTGGTGGACGTTTAGCTATTTCAGGAGATAGCATATGGCCAAGAACGGATGCTATTGAACACGTCCAAGTGGCACTGAAGACACTGGAGACGTTGTCTATGCCAAGAAATTCGGGAGAAAGCTACCCAGTGGAAGAGATCCATATTTGTACCTGTGACCGTAAAGGTTTGGTGTGAACTTAACTGAGCCTGGATTGCCAGAGGTTGGGACTTGCACCAACACCTACCAGATTGCTTGAGGATCCTGAGGGTCTCCAGAGGCCCACTGTCAGACAAAGAGTCATTCGCCTCTGCAGCCAACAAGCCTGGCCGGCTGACTTTGAAGTTGTCCCCTTCTTTAGTGACCAGCCTGTGGCCTTTCTGTTGATCTTGAATTCATCAGTCCTTAAAGCTCTGCATGTTATGAGAAGCCTCCAGTTTAGTATAAAATCTATGGCCATGGAATCAACCTGGAGGAGGATTTTCCCCCATTTATCACTGTGTGTTCCATTTTGTTGACAAAAATTTCTCTCTGTTTATACATCTATAAGTGTTACTGTTTTGCTTCTCTAGAGAACCCAGCTTAAGACAGTGCCCTTTCCAAAAGTGGTTGTATAAGAGGCAGAAACTATTAAACTGTATTATTAATATGATATGCAGATAAAAAACTGAATACAGTTTAAAACCATGTAGCAGTCCATTGACTTGGGCCTAACTACCGGAAATTAAAGCTGGATTCTGAATAGGATGTGAAACACGGGGTATCGTTACTGATGTTACATGGATCTTGGCTGAAAGCAGAGAATACCAGAAAGATGTTTAGTCTGTTTTATTGATTATGAAAATTACAGCTACACATTGCAAAGAGTGGGAAGCCCGTAACAGTTAATTTTTCTGAAGCAGAACTTGTTCATAGACCTAGAAGCAGTTCTTTTGGGCAGAATAAGGGAATGCTACGTGATATAAAATAAAGAGTAATATACATCAGGGATTCCTACTTTCACTGTACTTTATTCAATCTATGCTCAACAAATAATACGAAATCTGGACTATATGAAAAATGTGGCATTAGGATTGACAGAAGGAACCAGCAGATTGTGGTGTGTGGTGACACAACCTGTTTTGCCGAACACAAACCAGGAGGTCTGGAAGCACTTACTGATGAAGAAGCAAGCAGCCTTCAGTATGAAGTACACCTTAATAACAAAACCCCCCACAACTGGACCAATAAGCAACATCTGGATAAATGGAGAAAAGAAAGAAATTGTCCATGGTTTCATTTTACTTGGATCCAAAATTAACCATCATGAAAGCTGCGGTCAAGAAATCAAATGACTTACTGTGTTAGACAGATCTGCTGCCAAAGACGTCTTTAAAGTGTCTAAAGGACAAAAAATGTCACTTTAAGGATTATAGTGGCTTGACACAGCCATGGCTGTTTCAATCTCTCTTTTATTTATTTTTTATAAATAAATATATATATTTATATATACACACTGAATAATGAAAGAGTAAGGAAGACCATAGAAGAATTGATACATTTAAATTATAGTTGGTGAAGGATACTGAAATTACTGCCATAAGAATAAATACATCCATTGAGGAAGTATACTCAGGATGTTTCTGAGAAGCACAATGGCAAGACTTTGGCCAACATACTTTGATATGTTATGAGCAGGGACCAATTCCCGAAAAGGATGTCATGGTTTGAAATGAGAGGGTCAGTGAAAGAGCAGAAGACCATCAAGGAATGGAGCAACACACAGTAGCCGCAACAATAGGCTCAAAAATAGCCGTGTTTATGAGGATGTCTTAATTTGTAATATTTCTTACTGTTTTTAAATTAAGGTTTTGCTCTATTTTATTTTGTTATTTTTCTTTCTGTATATGAAATCCAGGAAGATGAGTAAATCTACAGAGACCGTAACTAGATTTCCTGCCGTTATGTAGGGGAGGTTGGAGGTTAAATGGGGAGCTAATAACAGTGAACGGGAGAAAGAAGAAAATATTCTAAAATTGATTGTGGCAATCATTGTACAACTCTTCTTGATATGATTAAATTATTGTATTGTATGATTTGTGAATTATGTGCCAATAAAACAGCTTTTTAAAAAGAATCATTAATAAAAGGGAAAATTTGACAACTCGAATCTTTTTTCTGTTTATCAGTATACTGTTTATTGGTCAGTTGTAGTTTTGGGTTTTTTTTTACAAAGTGAGCTAGTTATCATTTATTGTAGTTGCATATTATTATCAAGATTTGGTATGATATGAAAAAACATACAATTCATTATTGGTGAACACAGGCTTAAAACTCGTAGAAAGTATGAAATTATTAAGTGCTTATCTCAATTTTTCTTTATTTCTTTTTTTTAAAACAATTTATTAGGGGCTCATACAACTCTTATCACAGTCCATACATATGCATACATCAATTGTATAAAGCACATCTGTACATTCTTTGCCCTAATCATTTTCTTTTTTTTCTCCTCTTTTCTTTTTTTTTACATTTTATTAGGGACTCATACAACTCTTATCACAATCCATACATATACATACATCAGTTGTATAAAGCACATCCGCACATTCCCTCTCCCAATCATTCTCAAAGCATTTGCTCTCCACTTAAGCCCTTTGCATCAGGTCCTCATCTTTATTTCTGACTTAAGAGTGGGAACATAGTTTTTCCATCCACAGAATTCAAGTCAATGATTTATAGGGAGTATTGGGCTATCTGAGAGGCCTGGGATATACACAGACTTGACTTGACTTTTCTCCTATTATTTATTTATTTTTAAACAAGTTGAGAGTTTGAACCCACCCGGAGCTACCCCAGAAGAAAACAAAACACTGTGGACCAGGTCTACTCTGTAACACGAGGTCCTTATGAAGCAGCATCAACTCAAAGGCAGCTAACAAGAACAACAACACTAATGGAATACTTTAAGGGCTCCCAGGCTGTAGAACAGTTAATAGGTGTGGCTAAGCAGGAGATTAGAGAGTCCAGATTTGAGTCTACCCAGAGGAAATTGAGAGGAAGGTCTTGGAGAGCTGCTTTTGAAAAACCAGCCCCTGAAACCCCCATGAAGCAGTTCCATTCTGACATGGAATCAGAGTCGGAATTGACTTGATGGAAACTGGTGATGGTAATGAGATAATTCCCCGATGTATCAATATGTATTTTAAATGAACTTTTATGGTCAGAGCATCAATTTTCCTTAAAAAGGGCAGGCAAATTGAAATAAACTGAAATTTTTAAGGATTTGCTGTTGAATGTATAGTATCAACAATTTCTTCATTGTTTTAAATTTATCTATAGTGTTAGTATTCATTTAAAATTCTAAACTGAAAAATTATTATGCATAATTTCTTTATTTGCGAAACTATTTGGTTCACAAAAGGAATTAGATTAAAAATACTTGCCTTAGTTAATACATACATATACTGTATAATTCAACTTATATTCAAAAATAAAATATTTTCATCTAAAGTATTCTACTAATTTCAGATTTCATATATAGTTCTGCATATTTTTAAAAATGTACTTCCAGTTATCATAAGCATTGTGGGAAATTTTATAATGTCTTCCTATTTTTATTATCAAAAATAGGACTTTATTCTTAACACAGGACACAAAATGGTAATCATAAAATTAACCCAGTAATTCATTCAATGATAAATCTAGCTAAGTATAGGAGGGTAATTAAAATATATATAAAGAAAGAGCCCAGTCACCAGTCCCTGCCCACAAGAGTTTACCCACCTACCTCCACTCTCTACTCCCACCCGCCCTGTGGAGCAGCCCGGTAGATTGCGCTCCCCAATAAAGCCTGTTTAAAAAAAAAAAAGAACATGTTCAAGTTAGAAGTGAAAGTAAAATGTACTTTTCTGCATGAATCAGCAATACTTGCAATGCATAAAAAAATAGGAGGCCCTCCATTTGGTATGTAAAGTCAGCATTTATTGTTTTCTGTGTTTTGAACTTTGCTGATAATTTTGAGGTCAGATGATTTCCCATCACGACTTAGTTTTGTATCTGTTGAACTGTTAGGGAAGGAACCTAGTGGCACTGGCCTAACTGTAAGTTCAATGATTCAAACCCACCGGCTGTTCTGAGGCAAAATGCTGAGGCTGTTTGCTTAGGCAAGGATTTACAATAGTCTTGGAAACTTTAATGGTGCAGTACTAATCTGTCCTAAAGTGTTTCTATGAGTTGGAATAGATGATACAGGAGTGGGGTATTCTTGTTTTGTTTTAGAAATAACTAATGATTATAAATAACAACCTTTTAAAAAATAACAACCTTTTAAAAAATAACAACCTTTTAAAAAATTACATAAATTATTCATTGGAAGCTCTTACAGCTCTTCTCACAATCCATCCTTTGTGTCAAGCACCTTTGTACATAAGTTGTTGCCATCGGCATTTTCAAAACATTTTCTTTCGACTTGAGTCCTTGATATCAACTCCTTTTTCCCTCCCTCACAAATCTTTGATAACTTGTAAATTATTATTTTTTCATGTCTTACACCAAACCCTGTTTCCCTTCATCTACTTTTCTGTTGTCTGCCCCCCTGGGAGGGGGTTATATGTAGATCATTGTGATCAGCTTCCCCTTTGTCCTCCCACCTTCCCCTACCCTTCCTGGTACCGCTACTCTCATTATTGTTCCTGAGGGGTTTATCTGTCCTGGATTCCCTGTGTTTCCAGTTCCTATCTGTACCAGTGTACTTGCTCTGGTCTAGCCAGATTTGTAAGGTAGAATGAGGGTCATGATAGTGGGGGGAGGAAGCATTAAAGAGCTAGAGGAAAGTTGTGTGTTTTGTTGGTGCATCTCTTCCTTATGATCCTTCTGCAAGGGGATGTACAACTGTCTACAGATGAGTTTGTTTGTTTTTAATCATTTTTTCGGGGACTCGTACAACTCTTATCACAATCCATACATACATCCATTGTGTCAACCACATTTGTGCATTTGTTGCCGTCATCATTCTCAAAACATTTGCTTTCTGCTTGAGCCCTTGATATCATTCCTCATTTTCCCCTTCCCTCCCTGCTCCCCCCTCCCTCATGAACCTTAGATAATTTATAAATTATTATTATTTTGTCATACCTTACACTATCCAATGTCTCCCTTCACCCACTTTTCTGTTGTCCATTCTCCAGGAGGAGGTTATATGTAGATCCTTGTAATTGGTGCCCTCTTTCTACCCCCACTCTCCCTCCACCCTCCCAGTATCGCCACTCTCAGCACTGGTCCTGAAGGGATTATCTGTCCTGGATTCCCTGTGTTTCCAGTTCCTATCTGTACCAGTGTACATCCTCTGGTCTAGCCATATTTGTAAGGTAGAATTGAGATTATGGTAGTGGGGCAGGGGAGGAAGCATTTAGGAACTAAAGGAAAGTTGTATGTTTCATCGTTGCTGCACTGCACCCTGACTGGCTCATCTCTTTCCGCAACCCTTCTGTAAGGGGATGTACTGTTGCTTACAGATGGGTCTTGGGTCCCCAATTTGCACTCCTCCTCATTCAAAGTGATATGAATTTTTGTTCTTTGATGCCGGATACCTCATCCCTTCAACACCTTGTGATCACACAGGCTGGTGTGCTTCTTCCATTTGGGCTTTGTTGCTTCTAAGCTGGATGGCCGCTTGTTTACCTTCAAGCCTTTAAGACCCCAGACGATACATATTTTGATAGTTGGGCACCATCAGTTTCTTCACTACATTTGCTTATGACCTAAATAACAACCTTGATGAAATGTCCTTTGTCCATTTTTAAGTTGGATTTTTTAAATCATTTTGTTGTGGACATGTTTGTTTTCTAAAAATTTTAGAGATTAGTCTCTTGTCAGATATTTCATTGCCAAAAAAATCTTCCAAGTCAGTGGATTCTCCTTTACATTTTTGAGGAACCTTATGAAGCGCTAGCTTTTTAATTTTAAGAGGTTCCAGTTATCTAGTTTGTCTTCTGATGATTGTGAATTTCAGTTATGTTTGATTACATATTCATTCCATGTAACAGGGCCTTTACGTTTGTCCCTACATTTTTTTTATTGTCTTTATTGTTTTGTTTTTACATTTAGGAAAGATCCATCTTGCATTCATTGTGAACATGCATCCACTTTCCTCCAGTTTTCTCAGCATGATTTGTGAAAGAGGGAGTCACTTTCCCATTTAATGTATTTTAGCACTTTATCAAAGATCAACTGTCCGTAAGTGGAGGAGTTTATTTCTGGGTTCTCAACTCTGATCCATTGGTTATATATCTTCGGTTGTACAAGTACCAGGCTGGTTGGACTACCATGGTTGTGTAGTAGGTTTTGAGATCTGTAATTGTGAGGCCTTTAACTTCATTCTTCTTTAATATTGGCTTGCTTAGGTGGAGTCTCTTTCTGTTCTGTATAAAATTTTTAATTAGTTTTTCCCTCTCTTTGGAGAATGACATTGAAATCACTATTATTATGTCTGTAGACACATTTTGACAATGTTGAGTTTAATTATGTAGGATTCTTATAGTAATATATTGTCATTTTCTTTGTGTATATCTTTCCTTTCTCTTGTTAAATTGATTCCTAATTATTTGACCTTAGGAGCCCTGGTAGTATAGTGAGCTATGTGTTAGGCTGCTAATTCCAATGTCAGCAGTTCAAACACCTTAGCCACCTTGTGGAATAAAGATGAGGTTTTTGCTCTTGTAAAGATTTACACCCTAAGAAACTCAAAAGGGCTATTCTCCGCTGTCATATAAGAGGATTCTTTGAGTCAGAATTGAACTTGATTTTGTCGATTTCTGTACCCTGCCTCTTTTCTGAATCTTTCAATTAGTTTGAGTAATTTTCTTTCTTGTTTTGGGTTTTCTTTGTGGAAGGTCAAATTATTTACAAATAGAAATAGTTTTGCTGCTTCTTTGCCAATTTGGCTATCTTTTGTTTCCCTTTCCGGTCTTATTATGCTGGCTAGAACTTCCAGTACAATATTGGGTATAAGCGGTAATAGAAAAGACATCCTTGTTGGTTCCTGTTCATCTGGGGGGGCTCTCATTCTCTCTCTACTTAGAATAATGTTGCCTGTGGTTTTGTATATATGCTTTTCATGATATTGAGCAATTCCCTTCTATTACTATTTTGTTTATATCAAGAATGTGTATGGGATTGTGTGGAATGCCTTTTCTACATCAATGAAATGTTCATGTGGTTCATTTCCCCATGTTATATGTGGATTAGGTTAATGTTTTTTTCAATATTAAACTATTCTTGAATTACAGGTATGAAACCCACTGTCAAGGTGTTTTTTGTATTTTGATAATATATATATTATTGATAATTTTATTGGGGGCTCTGATAAATATTGAGAAATGTTGAGAAAATAAGAAATAATATAAGAAGAAAAGCATGGCATCAGGGTTTGAGGAAGACTCATTAACAACCTGTGATATGAAGGTGGCACAACCATCTTTGCTGAAAGTGAAGAGGATTTTAAGTATTTGCTGATTATAATGATTAAGCTCGTGTCACAATGTGACTGGTTTACCATTTTCAGTGATTTGGCAGTTATGATGTAGTTAAGCCCTGTGGGAAACAGAAGGATTTCTCCCAAGTTGTCTCCCCTGAATATATGCCAAACTTAGCTGCTTGCTACATGTGGCAAATGACTATATACTTGGAAGTCAACAGAAGTAGGTCAGGGGTTATTCTCCCTAAGGGTTATCAGCCATCCAGGGCAAGCAGACACCACTGTTTATCCCACAATAAGTAGGGCCCACTCCCTTCTGATAAGGATAATAGTAGATTGTTTCCTTGAAGGAGAGCCCAGGGAGGTCAGGCCCACTCAAGGGTGACCAAGATTAGGCCGCCATCATGAATCTAGGGTCCGCCCTTTTTGTCACATGTATACCTCTAGTTCCACCCCTTCCTACCATGTGTACACTCCTAGCTCATCCCCTTCCTGTTACGCTTATGCTCATGGTTTTTCCCCCTCCTATTGCTTGTATTGCCAATTGTACAACCCCTTCCTGTGATGTATGTCTTGACCTGGAATTAGGAGGCATGCACACTCTGAAAGAGATAATAGTCTTGGTTAGCAATAAATCACTCTCTCTCTTGCACTGTCGCCTGCCCACCCAGCTCCCATCTCCACGAGGACCCCCAAGTGGGGCTGAGGTGATCTTGTACCATGAAATGTGTCTGATTCCATTATTTCACTGTCTCTTCTATTTCTCCTTATTTTCTATGACTTTACATAATCATTACTGCTGTACAATTGCACCTACCGGACCAGTGATGGTTTGTTAGGGGCTATCTCCCCTGACAAAGCCCCATGATGAGATCTACTATAATGTAGGACTGCAGTGTTCAGAACTGTTTTATTTGCTTAATGTAAATAAAACAAAAGCCCTCACAACAGACCAAGAGATAACATCATGATAAATGGAGAAAAAGATCAAAATTTTCAAAGATTCCATTTTGCTTGGATCCAAAATCAATGCTCATGGAAGAAGCAGTCAAGAGTCAACCAACATATTGTATTGGGCAAATATCCTTCACATGATCTCTTTGAAATATTAAAAAGAAATGAAGTCAAATTTGAGGGCTAATTGTGCCTGACCAAGACATTGCATTTTCAATCATCTTATATAGGTATGCCACTACATGTGAGTTAGTTTTCTTGTCGTGGTTGTATGTTATTGAGATGATGGAAGCTACGCCACTGATATTTCAAATGCCAGCAGGGTCTCCCAAAGTGAACAGGTTTCAGCAGAGCTTCCAGGCAAAGAAGAAGGAATAGGCTGTCCACTTCTGAGGAATAAGCCACTGAAAACCTTATGGATAGCATAGAAACATTGTAAGATACTGGAAAAAAATCATTAATAAAAGCAGAGCGTTGGCATAGAGAGTGCCGAAAGATGAAGCCTTTGGTCTGGCAGGCACTCGAAAACTGACTGAGGAAGAGCTAGCTGCCTTCTCAAAGAGAGTGGACAATAATGAAATGGGTAGTAGGATAACCCTACAGGATAAAGCTTCTGGAATCTTCATTTCCTGATAGGGCACAACTCAAAAGGAGTATAAATAACTGCAAACATCAGTTGGAATATAGAATGGATGAAGTATGAATCTAGGAAAAGTGGAAGTTGGCAAAAATGGAATGCATAAAGATCAATATTCTAGGTGTTGGTGAGCTGAAATCGACTGGTATTGTCCATTTTGAATCAGAAAATCATATGGTCTACTATACTGGGAATGACAGATTTAAGAAGAATGGTGTTGATTTTGTCATCAAAAAGGACAGCTCAGGATCTATATTTAAGTACAATGTGGTCTGTGATAGGATCATATATATTCATATAAGGAAATTTGATCAATACAACTGTAGTCAAATTTGTGAATCAACCACTAAAGCTAGTGATGCAGAAATTAAGGAATTATATTAATGTCTTCACTTTGAAATCAATCAAACATGTAGTCAAGATGCACTCATAATTATTGGCAATTCAAATGCAAAAGTTGCAAGCAAAGAGGAATGAACAGTTTTTGGAAAATAAGGTCTTGGTGATATAAACAAAGCTATACATTCCATGATGGAATTTTGCAAGACCTACAACTTTTTTATTGCGGATACCCTTTTCCAACAACACAAAAGGTAACTATACATGTGGACTTCTCTGAAAGGATATTCAGAAATAAAATTAACTACATCTGTGTGGGAGAGATGATGCAGGAGTTCAATATCAGCAGCCAAAACCAGGTTGGAGCCATCAATTGCTCATATGTAAGTTTAGGTTGAAGCTGAAGAAAGTTAAAACAAATTCACAAGAGCCAAAATACAGCTTGAACATATCCCACCTGAAATTGTAGGACATCTCAAGAACAGGTTTGACACATTGAATACTAAGGACAAAAGACCTGATGAGCTGTGGATGACACCAAGAACATCAGACATGAAGAACACAAAAGGTTATTAAAACACAAAGTGGAAACGTGCTCTTAAACAGAGAGTATCTAAGGCAAATGGAAGAAATGATGAAGTCCAAGAGCTGAGCAGAAAATTTCAAAGGGCAGACCGAGAAGACAAAGTCAGATGTTATAATGAAATGTGCAAAGACCTATGGTTAGAAAACCAAAAGGCAGAACACACTCACCAGATCTAACATGGAAAGAACTCAAGAAACAAATTAAACTTCAAGCTGCAATTTTGAAAGATTTTCTGGACAAAACAATGAATGATGCAGGAAGCATCCAAAGAAGATAGAATTCAGAGTCACTGTACCAAAAGAACTAGTTGACATTCAACCGTTTCAAGAAGTAGCACATGAACAGGAAGGAAAGGTACTGAAGGAAGAAGTTCAAGCTGCACTGAAAGCATTAGCCAAAAACAAGTCTCTAGGAGTTGATGGAATACAATTTGAAATGTTTCAATAAGCTGATGAAGTGCTAGAAGAACTCATTCATCTATGCCAGGAAATTTGGAAGACAGCTACTTGGTCAACTGAATGGAAGATAGCCATATGTTTACCCATTCCTAAAAAAAGGTGATCCAACAGAATGCGCAAATTATATTATCACATTCAAATTAAATTATCACATTAATATCACATTCAAGTAAAGCTTTGCTGAAGATCAACCAACATTTGCAGCACTACAGTGACGGAGGACCACCAGATGTTTAGGCTGGATCCAGAAGAGGATGTGGAACAATGGTATGATGTCATACCATTGCTGACATTAGATGGACCTTGACTTAAAGCAGAGGAAACCAGAAAGTTGTTTACCTGTGCTTTATGAACTATGTAAAGCCATTTGACTGTGCGGACCATAATCAACTCTGGATAACCTTGAGAAGATTGGGGATCCCAGGACACTACATTATGTTTATTCAAAACTTGTTCATGGGTCAAGGCGCAGTTAGTTGTGCAAACGGAAGAGGGCATAGTACATGGTTTCAAATCAGGAAGTGTGTGTCAGGGTTGTGTCCTCTCACCATACTTGTGCATTTGTATGCTGAGCAAATAAGTAGGGAAGGTGTATTATATGAAGAAGGATGTGGTGTAGGATAGGAGGCAGGCTGATTGATTAACAATTTGTGATAAACAAATGACACACCCTTGCTTTGCTGAAAGTAAAGAGTTCTTAAAGCACTTGCTGATGAAGATCAAGGATTTCAG
The DNA here is from genome assembly GCF_050624435.1 of Tenrec ecaudatus. Taxonomy (NCBI): domain Eukaryota; kingdom Metazoa; phylum Chordata; class Mammalia; order Afrosoricida; family Tenrecidae; genus Tenrec; species Tenrec ecaudatus. The sequence goes on from NC_134530.1 coordinate 307,155,905, forward strand.
CCTCCAGTATGGATTACCACTCAATGTCAAGGAGACCCAAATCCTCACAAGGAAACCAATAGGTAGCATTTTGAGAAATGATTGAGGTTGTGAAGGATTTTGTTTTGCTTGGAGCCACATTCAGTGCTCATGGAAGCAGCAGTCAAGAGATCAAAAGACACATTACAGTAGGTAAGTGTGCTACGCAAGACCTTTCTAAAATGTTGGAAAACAACGATATTACGTTGAGGTTGAAGGTGTGCCTGCACCAAGCCATGGTATTTTCAATCACCTCTTATGCACGTGAAAGTTATACACTGAATAAAGACCAAATAAGAATCGATACATTTGAATTATGATGATGTAGAAAAATATAGAAAGTACCATGGACTGGCAAAAGGACCAGCATACCTGGCTTGGGAGAAATACAGCCAGAATGGCGTCCTTAGAGACAAGGATGCCAAGACTTCATCTCACAAATTTTGGCCATGTTGTCAGGAGAGACCAGTTCCCGGAGAAGAATATCATGTTTGCGATAGTAGAGTGGCTGAGAAAAAGAGGAAATCCACTGACAGGATTAATAGACCCCGTGGCCGGAGCTGTGGATTCAAGCATCCGAACAATTGTGAACTTGTTGCAGGACCAGGCAGTGTGTTGTTATGTGGCAGATGGGTTGAAACCTACTCAATGGCACCTATCAGCAACAGTAACCCCAATCTTTGAACTTGTATCACTTCACCCACCTTCCTGCTCATGACGTACTCGTGGGTTAAGTTTATTTTTCTTACAAAACATGGGCAGGCTTAGATAAATAAGTATAGATTTTAAAAACACGATTGTTCATTTTCATGAGCTCACAGATTCAATGGATCTGAACCACTAAAGAAAACACACAATGGTTTGGATTTCTTGTATTTGCATGCATTTTACATGATTTGAAAGTGAAAGGAGGGCACAGTTTTATTTTCCTTTTCGTGGCTTACTTGGATTATTTGCCCTTATGAGATTCATATTGTAAGAGTATAAGGAAGGAAAAGCAGTAATGCACAATGGGAATGTTGAAGTTACAGATTATACTCGTATCGGATCTTTTCACGAATCCTTTCCTATTTGCGGAGAAATGGAAAGCTTGATTCCCCCCTGCAATCCCTGTGGATAACTGAAGCAGTGAGTGCACTCAGGATTTACAGTAAAGAGACTAATCATTGTTTAAACTCAAGGAAAGAGCAAAGGAGAGTTTCCCTTAAGGAATTACATTCTAGAGGGAAGACTGACACGGGGGATCTCATTATAAAGTTGAGTGGAGTTTTCATGAGCTCACTTGCGCTTTGTCTCTGGGGATTCTCTTCCTGGGGTTTTCACTTCTCCCAGCGCTATCTGATGCTATTAAAAAGTTTTTAGGGGATTTTATCCTAGCTCACATAGCAAAATTATCTCTAGTGGTTTGTTAACAGAAGAACTAGCTCTGGTTCAGGAGGAAAGTGAATCAAATTACACCCACTCGCGAGTCTTCTTTTCCTATGGCAGGCAGTCGTCAAAGCAGCGTTAGGAAATCACTAGCAAATTGAGACTATTCAGAGCCACTCTCTAACATACCCCTTCTCTTATATTTGCGTAGCTTGTTAAACGACAAACATGTCCCTTAAGAGACGCCTTCAGGAAGATTCTTGAATATGTTGCTACATTGCAGGATTCTTTTTTATTATGACCTATATTTTATGTTTAATTTTCATATGTATATATTATTTTTAACAGTTTTATTGGCACTTCATCCACATAACATACTATTCAATATTACAGTCTTATCAGGATGACATATACAATCATCACCACAGTCGGTTTTAGAACATTTTCTTTTTCCTTGTACTCACTGCTATTCGTGAAATTATTATTTTATAATTGTGGGAAAAATATACACAAGAAAACATTATCCAGGACAACAGCTTCTACATGTATAATTCATGGTGTACAGCCATTATTGAGATGCCGAATTCTTTAAGAGTTTCCTTTCAGATTTCAACTCCATTGAGAGGATTTGGCTTAGATCTGGAAACTGAATCTCCACTATTTTTATTCAAGGTAAGTTTCTATCCCTAGGTATAGCAGTTTTCTGTTAATCTTTTCCAAATAATGATAAGCCACACAAATATTTCATCTTTAAGACTCTGTGACAACAGGCTCATCGCCACAGATTCCTAGAGTTCAAAACACCCTGCTGGAGAGCTATGTTAGCAAATTGGGGTGGGGGGTAACCAGGGGAGTGGGGGGAAGACTGGGCCATTCCTGTCCTGATGATTGGCATCCTGGTATTTCTGCCAGGATTCTATCCCCTGAGCAACCTCTATGCATCCAAAGTCTACCACAGCTACTTTTACTCCAGACAGTGAAGACCAGTAATCATCTCCTGCCAGCTGAAGAGTGTCAGATGGCCTGAGCCCAGTTTGACACTGGGTGGGAGTTGTCCCCTAAAGACTAAGAGTTCAGTAGTTTGCATATAGTGAACAGATCCATGGCCAGGCTTTACAGATCTGCCCCAAAGATGCTGACTGAGCTGACTGGTAGGTAACAGCAGAGGACATCCTGTTCCCCTGGGGAAAGTTGCTGTCAGATTTTCCTGGTCAGTTTGTCCTGAAAGAAGAGCGATTGTAACCATATGGAGAAGCAGATCTTACTCTGTGGTGGAAATGTTGCTGCGACCATTCTTGAGTCCAGTGTTTCTCCTGGTCTCTTTGTCAAGTTCTCTTGTGGCAAGTGGAAAGATGTCATCTGCCTTTAAAAACACAACAGCAAAAAGGGAATTACTGAGAGCCCAATGGAGGGTGAGCATGCTGGCAGAACAGGAGGAAGATGAAAGGAAATAGAGGAAAGAATTAGGAGGCAAAGCTATTTATAGAGGTATATCTATAGACATGCATCTATGTAAATATATTAATTTATAATTAAAGGGATAGAGGCCAATGTACATATATTTATGTTAAGTATTAAGATAGCAGATGGACTTTGGGCCTCTACTCAATGCCTCCATAAACACAAGAACACTTGGTTCTAATAACCTGGCACTCTTTGATACTCACCTTTCCAATAGTATCACTGAAGACAAAATGGGTATATAAGCAAATGTGGTGAAGAAAGTGGATGGTGCCCAGCTGTGTTGGACAGGGTTCTCTAGAGAGACAAAACCAGAATGCTAGTAATTATATATAAATATATTTATAAAGATAGATCTATAATACAAGAAATGAACTGTTAAATTATATACAGATAGATAATACAAGAAATTAACAGTTAAATTATAAAGCAGTGAGACACTAGCAATCCTTTAAGGCTTGAGAGCCACCAGTTGCCAGTCCCTTTCTCTAGAGAGAGCTGGCCTATATATATCCAGGCAGCAAACAGCAAGGCAGGTCACAAACTATCACCAATTGTCAGTCCCCAGCTCCAGAGACAAACATTCCAATCGTGTGGGATTAAAGGGACCTCAACTTACAGCGACACAGACCACTGGCTAGGCATCCCACAGGTAGTGTACCCCTTTAAATTGAGGCACAGAACAAGCAAGGCGAGGCTCACCGAGTCATTTATTCCTCCGCCCTTCAATTAATTCTACTTGTGTTTATCGGCCAGACTGGCACAATAAACTATCGCACCGGCTATTAAAAGATATAGTGCTTGGGTTTTAAAGGCTTGAAGTTAAACAAGCAGCCATCTAGCAAGGAAGCAACTAAGCCAACATGGAAGAAGCACACCAGCCTGTGTGATCATGAGGTGTCAACAGGATCAGGTATTAAAAGATCCCAAACAAACAATTATATTGATGTGAAAGAGAGAGGTTGAGTGGAGACTCAAAACCCATCTGTAGACAATTGGACATCTGCCCACAGAAGGGTTACAAGGAAGACACAATTCATTCGGGGTAAAGGATAGCACTGATGGAACATATAATTCCTCTAGTTTGTGAATGCTTCCTCCCCACCCCCCCCCACTACCATGACACAGTTCCACCTTAAAAAGCCAGCTAGACCAGAGTACACACATCGGTACACAGAAGAACTTTTGACACATGGAATTCAGGACAGATAAAACCCTTAGGAACAGTAGTGGGAGTAGTGATATCATGAGGATAGGAGGTTGGTGGGGTCGGGGTGAGGGAGAAAGGGGGAACCCATCACGGGGTTGGATATATCATCCCCCAGGGGACGAATAACAGAAATGTGGGTGAAGGGAGACAATAGGCAGTGTAAGACACAAAATAACAACAATAATATATCATTGATCAAGAATTCATGTAGATGGGAGGTTGAGGGTGGGGGGAAAAGAGGAGCTGATACCAAGGGCTCAAGTAGAAAGAAAATGTTTTGTAAATGTTGATGGCAGCATATATACACAGTGTGCTTAATGCGATCGAATGAAGGATTGTTATAAGATTTGTAAGATTCCCCCAATAAAATGATTAATAAAATATGAAAAACATATAAAGGAATTTATTTTGAAATAGTCCTCTGGGCCTCTCACCCCCTGCCCTTAATAAAATTGAAAATGGTATCAGTGATGAAAACACTTCCCCATCACAATAGTGCACCTGCTCATTCTTTGAGTATGCTCCTAGGAGCACATTGATGGAAAGCCCACCCCATCCACTCTACAGCCCAGATCTTATACCTTCCCACTTCTTTTTGCTTCCAAAACTAAAAGTACATTTTAACGGAGCATAATCTGAGTCCTTCAAAGTGTCCCGAACTGCCAATTTTCCATGATACAAATTAAAGAACACAAATTACTTCAGGGGAGGCTTAGAGGTCTGGAAGTTCTGCCTCCAGACATGTTTTGACACAGATGGGGTATGTGCCAATGGATACCTGCTTTGTAATTTTACTTAATTAAAATTGCTGATATTGGAGCAATGCTTCTTTTACTTACCCTTGTATTTTAGATCCAATATATCTGTGTAAATTGCTGGTTCTTAAAAACAAACAGATAAAACTAAAAAATGCCATGTCATTAGTTATCGTCTTTGATAATTCATCTGTAGCCGTAGTCACAGAGTAAGTTTCATGAAGCCCAAGGGTTGTGTTCAGAGTCGGGGTGGGGGTTGTGTGCATTCTATAAAGGTTTGATTCAAATTATTGTTTACTAAACACTTAATATACTATGAAGAATGAGCAAATCTGCCTTGAAAGAAGTAAGGCCAGAATGTTCCTTAGAAGGGAGGGTGATGAAATTCATCTTGTGTACCTTGGACATGTTATCAGAAGGCACCAGTCCTAGTAAATTGAGCCTAGTAAGTTAAAGCACGGAGCAGCAAAATGAGATGAACCAGCATGGTGGATGCAGCACTCAGCTCAAGCATTGCAAGGACTTTGACGATAGGGCTGAACTGGGCAGTGTTTTTCGATAGTGTCATTAGGATTTGAAACCCATTCAATGTCACCTAACAACACAAATTATTTTATTATTGTTTCTTTTTCTTTTTTTTATTAATAAATGTTTTTATTGGGGCTCATACAACTCTTATCACAATACATACATACATCAATTAAGCAAAGCAGCCTTATACATTCATTGCACTTGTCATTCTCAAAATTCGCCTTCCACTAGGGTTCCTGGAATCAGCTCGGTTTCCTTTTTTTTCCCTCCCCCTCCCTCCCCACTCCCCCCTTCCCCCTGATCCCTTAATAGCTTATGAATAATTACAACACAAATTATTTTATGGTGTTATTAGCCTATTACAAAACTACTCTATTTAAATTCTGTGGGGGGAGGTCAGACTTGCAGGCACCCTCCCTGAGGAGGATCAGTTGCCTGACTGCAGAGGGCCTGCTCCCTGCTGTTAAGGACAATGGACAGGCTGGCAGTCATTGATTTGGTTCCTGTAGGTGGAGTTTACACCCTACTGATAATGGTTCCAATGGAGATCCATAGGGCAGGTCAAAATTAAGCTGCCATCCTAAATCTAGGATCCGCCCATCTTGTCACATGTATACTGCCAATCCCTCCTCTTCCTATTGCGTGTATATTCCCTATATTGTCCCTCTCTCATTGCTGTATAACCTATAGCACAACCCCTTCCTGTGACATATGTCTTTACCTGTAATTAGTGGGCTTGCACGCCCCCAAAGGTATATAAGCCTGGGATCACAATAGAGAGAGGTCTCTTACTCTCTCAGATCCTCCCTGGGCCTCTCTTGGCTCCCCTTCTCCTCTCTTGTCCTCACTCCCCTGTTCCTTTCCCCCTCCTCTTCCCTCCCCCCTTCTCTCCAAGTGGACCACCAAGCAGGGCTGAGGTGAGCATTGCTGCGATGAATTGTGTCTGACTCCATTATTTCAATATCTCTTTTATCTCTCATGCTCTTGGTGACTTTAATATATATATATATCTCAACCATACAATTATGTCTATCGAACCTGTGAATAGTGGTGTGGGCCAGCTCCCCCACCACAAACCACTAAATTCCAGGTTAAAGTTTATACCTATGATTATTAGTCTGCTCCTATTCATAGTAAATGATTTATGTGCAGATCCAAAATACTTTTGTCATCTGTCAACTTAAAATAACCTTCATGTGCTATATACGTTGACTAAAGCACATATCTATTGCAGTTATTGAAGGCATGAACCAAGACTTTCTTAAGCTAATGTTATTACAGTGATGTGTAGGAGTAACTAAGCTACAGAGGCTCATATAATTAAAATGGTTAAAAAATCAGCTTCCATTTCAAACTTTTGCATTTAATACAATGGGTTCATAAGTCCTTTTTTTTTAAGTGTACTCATTGTCATCAAGTGGATTCTGACTCATAGGGTATAACTGTTCCTGTGGGTTTTAGACTGCAACTCTTTATGGAAGCCTCATCTTTTTCCCACAGAGTGGATGGTGGTTTTGAACTGCCAACCTTAGGGGTAGCAGCTTGGTCTTTTGTTTGTTTGTTTGTATTTTGACATTTTACCTGTTGTTTTGTTTTTTAGTATATTACTCTTGCAAGCTAGGAAATAGAATCAAACTGAGCCATCTAGTTCTCTAGCAATCCATACTATCTTTTGATGTTCAGCAGGATGATGTGATGCAGGATAGTGATAGGATGATAACACTTGGAATAATAACCCCTTAGTTAATTTTTCATCAGGAAAGAGTCTAAAATCCAGCCCTTCAAGACATGATATAAAGAACATCTTGATCTACAAACAGCAGAAAGCCCTAATTATGTGCTGGCCTGCTTTCTGTTGAACCAGATCAGGCCTGAGTATGGGCTGGGACAACCACAGCAATGTTTTCAAGGCAGCTTCAGAAAGTTTGTGGAAAAAGTGAATTTTAAAAAGATATGGAATAATACCATAAACTTTCTGAAGCCCTCTCTGAAAATGTGCTCCAAGCTTTTAAAAACCCCTGGCTTCTGTCAATGAGGAAGTAAAAATATTATAGACACAGTCACATTGACATTTGGTTTGTACTGCTCTAGTGTCCAACTAGATTATCCATGTCCCAGAGGACAGAGTTAGAGAGCCTTAAAACTTCAAGCTCCTGCAATCATTCAGTGTCCTTCAAGAAATGTTATGAATCATTCCCTTTTGGAATTCCAAAAACAGTTGCTATGACTTTTTGCAGGAGATCCCCTAACGAGTTACAGCCTTGGAAACACACAGGGGCAGTTCTATCTGGTCTTATAGAGTTGTTATGAATCGAAATCCTGACAATTCCCTCCTCGGTGGTAGTGAGTGAGGAAGCTGATCTCTCTGCCATCAGATCCTTTTGGAAACCACTGTTTTAATCAGACCTTTTTAGGAAGGCACTCTCGCAAGACTAAAACAAGCGTATTGATGAGTGAACTTGTTTGCTGTCCCCTATTCACTGATCACGGAGACAGGTAGAAATACGTTTTATTTAGAATAAACCCGTGCCTTTATGAATTCAGACCATTGTAGCATTACTTTTTGACTTAACATCCCAAGCAAAATGGTTGGATTTTTTCTTCCTTCACCCCCCCCCCCCGACTTCTCTCAGGTGATGACTGCAAAATAATCTAAAAATGTTACTGTTGGGTATCTGTACTAGGCTGAGTTGGTTAGCAAAATAAATCCAGTGACACTCATATATGTGTACTATGGAGTTTTGTATCAAGAAGTAATTATACATGGAGAAAATATCTCAGCCCTGTCATGCTACAATCCATAAGTTCGATACTAGTCCATAAAATCTCTGTTCAGACTCATGCAGCCACATGCAATGATGCAGGATGCAAGGAGATAACAGGCCTGTGGGTGCAAGGTTGTGTGGATCGGTGGAAGCATCATAGGGCTCTGGCAGGTCTTAGCTCATTAACAAGAAGGTGAAGGCAGAGAGAGAGAGAAAGAGAGAGAGAGATGGGGGGGATGGGGGGGTGACGACCCCCTGAGAGCCATTTATCTCAGTCTGTCACACATCCAAAGGAAGTCATCAAATTTTGACCTGATTGACAGACTAAACTCCACTCATACCTTCTTATAAGTGCCATCTTGGCACAAAAAAACCCCTAACTATCACAGTATCCTTAATTTAGACACAGATCGACCCCATATGACAAAGCGGAACTACCCTGTAGGATTGTTTTAGGTTGTACTTGTTATGGAAGCTGATCATCTGGTATTTCTCTCTTAGAGAAGCTGGGCAGATTCATATTACTAACATTTTGGTTAACCGTCAAATTCTTTTTATTACAATTGTTTTATTAGGGGCTCATACAACTCTTATCACAGGCCACACATACATCAGTTGTGTAAACCACATTTGTACATTCATTGCCCTCATCATTCTCAAAACATTTGTTCTCCACCTAAGCCAACTGCCAAATTCTTAACCATTGTGACAACAGGGTTCCTAATCAGAATGTGAAACTGCACTAATGTCTATATTATAAATTTCTGATAAAAATATTTTAGAATCCTATTGTTTCCACAAAATCTTTTTCTTTTCCAATGAACCCAGTGGCTCCCTTGAATTAATCATTACTTAGGGTATAGATCAGTGGGTTTAATCTGAGTGTAACAGTGGAGATGGACTGTTTTATGATTGTATGTACATGTAGACAACAGTCCCAAAGAGCATGGATACCGCAAAGAGATGAGAAGCGGGACTCAACTGCTTTTTCTCTTCCTGCTGTAGAGTTGATTTTGTACAACAGTGAGGCTGCATGGTATTGGAATGAGAAGTGGTGCAAGGGAAGCAAAACAAAACCGAACCAATGAGAACGCAATAACATTTCCTGCTTGATGGTGTCGTCCATATGTGCAGTCTTCATCATGGCAGGGATTTCATAAAAGTAGTGATCCAGCTGGTGGTTTCCACATCGAGGAAGGCTGATGGCATAGGGAGAAAGAACCATGCAATGAGTGATACCGATGCCCCAAGTCATGTGAAAGAACCAGGATCCAAAAACCAAATTTAGTCCCCTAAAAACAATTCGGACTCATAGTGACCCTATAGGATATGACAGAACAGCCCCTGTTCATTTGTGAGGCTATAAATCTTTCTGAAAGCAACGATTTCCTCTTTCTCTCATAATACAGCTAGTGGATTTGAGCTCCTTACCTTGTGGTTAGCAGTCCAAAGCATGCCCTAGTATACCACCAGAGCTTTGGCAGAGATGGAGGTTCATTATGGCTATATAGTGTAGAGGCATGCAGGTAGCCTTCATCTCATGACATCACAGAAGCACACATACAAATGCACATGGTACTGACACATGCTGAAAAATCACAGCCACCAAAGGTTGTTCATTTGTTTGTTTGTCTTTATTCCAGACACTGATCAACATCTGTGGGACTATATTTGGCCAAATTTCTAAAGATAAAGCACATGGGGAGTTTTAGACTGTTATCCAGTCATGACAGAAGAATGATGGCTCTATTTCCCCATCCAGGCAGAATTATAGAAGAAAAAATGAACCCAGAAATGTTCATCTCCAATTTAGTGTATCCAGAAAATCCAAGGAGTATAAATACATCCACCAAAATGGACTTATTGGATTTAATAGGTATCATTGGTTATTTTCTCTTGTTTCTAATAGTTGTTATGAAAATACCGCCTTATTAGAAGTAAGATAGAGCAGTGTAAAATATGAATGGGCTTGGTTCATGAGCCACTGGATAAAGGATGGAGGTCTGACCCTTTCAGGCATGTCTGAGAGGAAAGGTTGAAAGACTGATTTCAGGGAATCAGACTTTGAAAAGGGGAGAGCAGGGAGGGAGGGGGAGAAAATTAGGAACTGATGCCTGGGGCTTAAGTGGAGAGCAAATGTTGTGAGAATGATGAGGGCAATGGATGTACAAATGTGCTTTACACAACTGATGTATGTATGGATTGTAATAAGAGTTGTATGAGCCCCTAATAAAATGATTTTGAAAAAAAAGAAAGAAAGAAAAATCCTTTAGAGGGCAGTTCTCCTCTGACACACATGTACTTTCTGGAATTAGGAAGTCAACTTGACCACTACTTTTTGTTTTCCTCATTTCCTATGGAGTCATTCTTTAAACGGTTTACTCATTTCTTAATCTTATAGTCAATCTCTAATAATCTAATAATTTCTCCCTTTCCCTCATCTGACACTAAAAGACGGGTTGTCGTAAGCTTGGATTTAAGATGTTAGTGTTTTTCAGGAGAGGAAATGTATTAGTTTGGAGTTTATATTTCTAATGATTCTGCTCATGGATCCCAAACACCCCAAACTTACAACCATTGGGCCCATTCCAGCTCAGCGACTCTGTAAGACAAAGTGGAACTGCCTCTGTGGGTTTCTGAAACTAGCTCTTTATGGGAACAGAAAGCTTCATCTTTGTTCCATAGAGCAACTGGTGGTTTACAACTGTTGACCTTGAGGTTAGCAGCCCAATGTGTATAGAGGACATACTCTGTACACATGTAATATTTGCTACAAGAAACTTTGATTGCAACATCTCCTCCTCTTTATATGTATAATAAGTAGCATGGATCTCTTTAAAACTTAATTCCCAGTACTCAAATACAGTCTCTCAAATACACGTTCCTCATTTCTAAACTGGTGCTTTTTCTAAATCAAGTTATTTTTCTACTTGTCTTCTCTGCTACAAGTCAGTACTTCCTGTCTTAGAGCTTCCTGTGCTGCCTTCATAAATACTTCTTTTTTGTTCGCATAGCCCAGCATTTTCCTCCCTGCACTTCCTATTCCTTCCTCCGCTACCCCGTGTTCACCTCTAACATTCTCCAACCAGACATCTGGCCTCCTTTCTTCCTTGCTCACTTTCTTCACCAATGGGACCTCAGTTATGAATTAGACATGTAACCAACCACCGTACGTCTTCTGACCCACTCCTCTGTGTCTCTATAGGTTTATAATTGTAGTTAATTGCTGGGTAATTCCACTAAATTTTGCAACTGTCACCTCCCATAAATTTGAACTAATTTTATTTTGCCCATTGAACTCTTTTATAACTCTTTCACAAACAATAAACTTTTTATTCATATTGATGTCTCATAAATCACCCCTTGAGCTCATAATAAATGTCTGTTGGAATGAATTTACAAATTCATTAAATTAAAACCACAACTAAGTAGTCATTGTAATTTTAGGTCTACATTTCAGTAAAAACCAAGTTTGGTTGCTTTTTATTTTCTCAAATTTGGAAAGAAAGAAAATTGGGACAAAATAAAAAATGTTTTATGTAAGTTTTTGTTTGAATTTAAGAATTCTGTAATATATATATGTATATATTTGCTGCAAAAGGAAGCTTTCTTGTTTCCATTTGGTCACCGGCTTCTGGGTGGGGCTCCAGGGATTCCGGCAAGGAGGCAGTTTCAGGTAGAGGGACTAAGGTTGGCAGGTGGGAGGCAGAGGGCCCTTCGTAGGAGGCTCAGCGCCACAGTTCCTAGTCGTCTTTGAGGGTGAGTCTCTCAAAGAGATACTGGCCCAGCACAGCCTAGGGGCTGGTCAGCCTGCGGAGGTGTGGGTCAGGTGGTCTCCCATCTTCTTGCAGAGTTTCACCTCCTCTTCCTGGAAGTGGTTCTCCAGAAAGTCACAGAGATGGGGGTCAGTGTGAGCGGACCCCACGCATGCAGGTTCAGAAGGACCTGGTTGAGGGTCCTTTCCAAGGCCAGCATACCTTCCATGGCGTCCAGGTTCTACCCCACTCATCTTGGTAGGCGTCTGCACATCCTGGAAGAGGGCGCAGCGGCCGCGCTGGTTCTGCAGCTTCAAGAGAAGCTCGGTCCCCTGAGCTTCTCCTTTGTCAGCTCGCTGAAGAAGTGCCCCACGCCTTCCAAGGCCATTTTGTTGCGGTCAAAAAAGAAGCACAGAGAGAGGTAGGTGTAAGAGGCCCGCAGGTGCAGGTTGACCAGAAGGTCGACACCGGCCTCAGCGTCGGTGGAATAATCCTGGCGGATCTGAGAGTTCGTGATGCGTTGGTTTGGAAGTCACCACACACAAAATAAAAGTGTTCGCTGGTCCCAAGAAGAGGGGCTGGCCAAGAAGATGGTCCCGAAGTTACTTTGGGAAAGGAAACTGGAGCATGGAGGAAGGTTGGAGGCAGGGAGTTCCTGGATCTGTTCCATTCAAACACTGTTGAAGCAAGACACAGATCCATGGGACCACGGGGTGAGCTTAGCCTGTAAAATATTTTTAGACAGTACAATTCTGATGCCCCTTTTACCCTATTCAATTGAGTAGACTTTTTTTATGCTGCTAATTTTATCCAGGCTTATTCTGGGCAGAAAAAGAAATTATGTTTCTAAAGTACTAATGTTTCCTAACCAAGATTGAGAAAGCAACTCTGTTACTTATACCATTTCTCCTAAACAAGTGGCCATCTAGCAAAGAGGCAATAAGCCCACATAGAAGAAGCACACCAGCCTGTGCGATCAAGAGGTGTTGATGGAATTAGGAAACAAACCCCAGAAGACCCCCAAAATCCCCCACCCCCCAAAATATTGTTGAGAATGAGAAGCGTTGGAGCAGAGACGCAAAACCCACCTGTAGACAATAAGAAATCCCTTCACAGAAGGGTCACAAGGAAGGGATGAGTCAACCAGGGTGCAATATAACACTGATAAAACATACAATATTTCTCTGGTTCTTTGAGGCTTCCTCAGCCCCCACTATCATGAGCCCAGTCCTGCCTTTCACTTCTAGCTAGACTGGATCATATACACTGGCACAGATAAGAGCTCATGACACACAGAATCCAGTTCAGATAAACCCCTCAGGAACAGAATTGGGAGTATAAATATTTGGGAGGAGGAAAGGAAGGGGGAAATGATTGCAAGGATCAACACATAATTCCCCCATCCCCCAGCCCACCCAGGGGCATGAACAACAAAAACATGGGTGAAGGTCGAGAGCAGTTGGTGTAAAATATGAAAACAATAATAATTTATAATTTATCAAGGGGAGAGGGGAGGAAGGGAAAAAAGAGGAGTTGATACCACCAGGACTCAAATAGTAAGTAAATGTGTTAGTCTGGGTAGATTAGAGAAACAAATTCAGCGACAGTCATATGTGTAAGAAAGAGCTGTATATCAAAGTGTAATTTTATATTAAGAAACACCCCAGCTCAGTCCAATTCAAGTCCATAAGTGCAACATTAGCCCAAACATCCAATATCAGTCTATAAATCCTTTTCAGACTCATGCAACACATGAAATCACACTGAATACAGGAAGAACACAGGCCAGTGGGTGTAAAGTATTGTGTATCCAGTGATGGTGGAAGTATCTCAGCACTGTATGGAATGCTATCAGAGCTGTTAAGAGCCCTGTGGTAGTTACATGGTCTGGTGTCAATTTGGGACTTGAGAGGATTAAGTGTGAAAGTGTGGTGTCTTGTCTGTCATTCAGATCATAGTCAATGAGGCCTCTGTGTGGGCATGACCTTCTCCTGAGAATTCTGGGAACTCCTGTATTTTCCTCCTTGGAGGAGGGCGACACTTTCTCTTTCACTCACTCCCTGAGACGTGCTCTACTGACAATACACAGGGCACTATGCTGATGGACCCTGTGTCTTGGGAATGGAGGCGCCATGTGGTATTGGATATATGGGCTAATATCAGATTTATGGGCTTGGTCTGGACTGAGCTGGGATATTTTCTCAATATTTGGATGTTTTTTCAATATTCAACTGCTCTTGTATATAAAGCTCTTTCTTATACACACATGAGTGTCTATGACCTTGTTTCTGTAGTCTACCTGGACTAACACAAGCCCCCAATAAAATGACTTAAAAAAACTGATTCCAACAATTTTGTCTGCCATCGTGTATGCATACCACCTTTCTTGGTATCTGGTTCCTATTGTTTTTATGTCTAGGTTAAATCTTTATCTTGCTCTTCACTTAAGTCACGAAAGTTCTCCGGAAAGTGTTTTAAGTGACTGTTCAGACAATGGGTATCAGCCCTCATGTTACAGCCCAACCTGCTGAAATGAAAGAACAGATCCTTATGAATTGCTTGAAGTCGACTGCCTTCTCATTGCCAAGCAAGTTTTTCACAAGAACAGATGAAGACCAGGCACAGGATCCCATTTCATTCACTGAACCTATGAAAGGTGGGTCTTTTATAAGTTTTCTGCTGTGTGGACCATAAAAAATTCCTGCTGTCAATTTTCCTATGGTAAGTCCAGGTAATTTATGTGCTACATATTCATTGCACTAACCATCTTTATACAAAGCCTTTACAACTTGTCATCAGGCCTAGCTTTTTATGTAGTGATGGTAACATGATTCTATTTCATGCTTTTTATTGATTACATTTTGTCTTTCCATCACAATATAGTCTCTCATAGGTCAGTCTTTTCTTACCCAATGTTCATGTTTGGCACTACTATCCTAAAGGCATAAAAAGCAAGGATACTTTGTGTAGTCATTTTGCTGACCAAAAAGAAAGTTAACCATCTTCAAGTCTACCCAAATAATGTTCTTGGTAATTTATATTTTCCAAGACTAAAGAGGTGAACTCATACTCTTCTTTCATCATGATGGAGAGACTGAGACTGAGACTGAGTGTAATAAAAACATATTTGCTGCTGTTATTCTAAAGAACACCTTTCAAACTACATTTTATACTGTCTATGTAAATAGGTCACTTACTTATGTTACTCTTGTGAAAGGCCAATTTTCCTCAGAAAATTTCTAATATCATTGTAGAACATTAAATTGTTGTCTTATTAAAGAGTGGCAGCAAATCTTTTTTTCTCTCCTTTGATAAAATGTAATTTTCACTCCAGGCTGAATACATTCTTTTTCCAGAGAAAAATAATTCAAAAGAGTCTTTGGAAAGAGTTAAGTCCCCGATCAGATCACTCAATTCATTCTGGGTAAAATGTTAATTGGGTGAAGTTGTTTGGAAATCACTGTCACTACTCTCATTTTCTTTACCTGTGTGATATTTGACATGCATGACTCATCCTCTGAGAGCTGTTGTAGTTTATGGACAGGTAAAACAGGTACAACAAGATCTGAGTGCAGAACGTTATGCATTATAGGCAAGGAAGTAGATGAGTAGTTGTGAAACAAAGGTCATTAACCACAACCAAAAAATGTGGGTAAATAAAATACATAAATTTCACATTCAAATAAGAAATTTTGTTATGAAATTGAGTCTGCAGAAGACATATTTTAAAGAGTAGGCTAAAATTTCAACCATATCTAAGAAGCTAGAGGTAGTGCAATCTATCCAGCGTAATTTTCAGAATCAGTGCTCCCAAATAACCCCATGAACTGACTTAAAGACCAAGACACTAAGAAATACTGCTTTTGTTTGTCTGTGTTACATATTTAACAAAATACATCATGTGTGTCTTAGTGGACAGATATTCTTGCCAAAGGAAGCTGGAAACAAAGCAATGAACTGGAAAAATTATTGAAGCATTCTGAGGTCCTTTCTACCATAGCCTCAGTATTCTTAAAAAAATCTAATTTGTGCTATGTCTTCCCTCTCAGTGGACTGGGATTCAGTGTGAGATAAGCTTTCTGCCAGAACCTCAAGGGTATTCCAGAGTTAATCATTCTCATGTACTATGTATAACAACATTTTTTTCCTGAATTTGGTCAAAGCACAGCAGTGAATTTACTATTAAAGTAACTCATCTTCAAATGAGCTCAACATTTATTGAGTGTCTATTGCATGCTGGTCATTGTTCTTGTAGAGATTATACACACACACACACACATACATACATACAAATGTTACTAAGATAATTCTTCCATCATGGGGTTCACAGGTTCCCAAAGAGACACATATTATAAGGACAAACAGTACTATGACGGATAATGGGATGCTGTGAGACTACCAAATATCTCCGGGGATGGGGATGATTGTAGAATTCAGACTGAGAAGTCAGTAGAGCCTCTATTAGGAATATCAATTTAGATAAAACCTGAGTGATAATGACAAGTTTAGTTGAGGATTGAGAGAACAAAAGCATTCAGCGATTTTTGAGACGTCTCTGATATAGGAAAAGATCGCGAGGTTTGAGGAACTCACTTAGAGGAGATGAGGTCAGAGAGGAAGATGGAACTTGGGAGGCACAGAGAAGCATTTTAGGCAGAAGGTATGCACCACATTGAATTGCTTGACATGGCTCTTGTAGCCATAGACTTTGTAACTCCACAAAATGATCGGGGAGGACTAGGCACATGTGAGGTGTTTCCTCACTTCCCCATGAAGGGGAGTGAAGTGAATAGCTTGCTAATACTGTAGGCAGGGTTCTCTAGAGAAACAAAACCAGGACACTTATGAATAGATAGATAGATAGATAGATAGATAGATAGATAGATAGATAGATAGATAGATAGGTTTATACAGTAAGAAGGAATGTAACAGCTAATTACTCCATACAGCAGTATAGAGGGCTCAATTCAACTCACTTTCGTGGAACAGTTAATATACTGAAGGCCCTTCAACTCATGGGCTTCCAATCAGAGTCTGCCCTCAGGTGAGACAGGCAGGTGAGGCAGCCATAGTCAGTAGTATTGGGAGCTTAGTGAAGCAGGCACTGATGGGATCTTGAAGTCAAGCGATGAACGCATCAGCAGTGCAGCAAAGCAGGTCTCAAAGGTGCCTCAAGCTCTAGTTACATGATCCATGGTTTGGCTTGGCCCGTAGGTAGTGCAGCACATGTGTGAGGCAAAGAACTACCTCCAGCAGCAGCACCCTGGTCCAATCACCAGGGAGGAAGAGAGACAGGATCTTGGCCTCAGACACTATTTATCTCATTCGCCCTCCAATCAATCTGCGACCTGATTAAACTCTGCCCACATGCTCCTATGGAAATCTAGATGCCAAAAATAAACCCAACTATCACAAATGAGTATTCCATCAATTCCTGGACCCTTGGTTTTGGTTAATGCCTTTGTTGAAGCTTGAACATCTTCCTTCAGAACCATTGATTCTTTATTGAAATAGTTTAATTTTGACTAGTTCTTTTGGTGCAGTGATTCTGTGTATTATTTCCATCTTCTTTAGATGCTTGCTGAATCATTCAATATTTTGTCCATTAAACATTTCATTATTACAACATTATTAAACATATTTACATGCATAGAATATCAATCTATTGATTTTCAATTTTTGATGACTTCCATTTTTCCTACATGCATACTTTGTAAATTCCAACTTCCAATTATCAGAATATTTTTGCAGTTGTTGCTTCTTGTTTTGAATTTTTCCCATTAGGCCCCAAAGGCTCGACTACCACAGGTTTTCCTCCCATAGGCTTTCCTCCATTTCAGTCATCATGACCAATTCTTCTTTGAGAAAGTAGCAATTCCCTAGTCACATCTCGAGTGCCTTCTGACTGGAGGGATCCTATTAACACATTAAATTAAAATGGGGAATATCATAACTATGGAAGGGAGAATGGACTTGGAGAGGGGGCAGGGGGACCAGGAGAAGGTCACAGTTGGCTTAGGGTGAGAAATGAGGATTTGCTGGATGGAGAGGCTAATATTGGCAATGGATAAGAGAAAAATACATGACTCTGGGAGATTGGAAGTAGGCTGGGATAGAGAGTTAAGTATCAAGAATATCGTACACGTTTCTGATAAAAATAATGGGATGAACATAGGTAACTTTTACTGAGATGGGAACCTACAGAGGAGATGTTCAGGAAGTCCCAGTATTCCACGGCCTTTCTTTGGAGATCATAGGATTTTGAGTTTGCCTCAACACAGGGAGAGAGAACTGAATGGTGACTGCTCCAATTAAAATATTATATTATACTGTATATAGTATCAAAATGCATATATTCTATGATATAATGTTACATGGTATATGACACAGCGTTACATGTTAGTAGTAGAAAAGCTGAGCCATGTTTTTGGATCAGGTCCCGGGAACTGTTGCTATTTCCAATGATAAGCTCTTGGTTGCCAGATTTGGCGGAGTGGTTGTTCAATTTGGAACAACTGCAAGTTGGTCAAAGGCTTGGGCTTTTCTCCATTTTCCAACTGGCATGGAATCATTTCATGTTAACAGCCTGTGGAGGCAGACTTATTCATAAAGCAACAAACAAACAACTCTAGTTGTCTTTAAAATGATTGTGATTCAAAAATTTCCCAGTTGGCTGTAAGCTGATTGACCCTTGGTATTGCAGAGTCATTTTCTCAGTAGGACTTTTAAAGCTGCGACCTGTAGGAAGCAGATGGCCAGGCCTGCCTTCAAAGGTCATGGGGTGAGTTTGAACTACTAGCCCTTCCCCAGTAGTTGGACACTGAACCATTTTTGCTCCCCAAAGCATAGAACTGTGTGCTCTACTTTCTAAGCAGAAGCAAGCTGGCCTGGAGCAGGTGTTACATGAAAAGTTCAAAAGTACACATTTTTTGTGGCCCCCCCCTCTTGCTTTTCCATTGCTTTGATAACCCTACTTCCTTCTTAAAAACAGAAGTCAACATTCAGAGGCAGGGTTGCATCATCCTGGGTCACCTTTGGTAAACTTTCCCTTTCAGAAGGCGGAAGAACCAATTAAGGGTGATTTCTGCAAATATCCTTGTACTGACGCTGCCTCTCGGCTATCCTCAGTGTCACGATGACGGTCCCAGGGTCCCAAGTGTCTGACACAGATTCAGGGACTGGGCATCCTAAAGCAGCTTACTGCCAGTGCAAACTCTGAAGGCAGTTTGGCATCTACCGGGGTCCCTGCAGCACTGACTATCCCCAAGTTGTTGATCTTAATGACACTTCAGGAAACCACAACCATTCTAAGCTTGAGACAGAAGAAACAGATGAACTGGCTCTGCAGACACTTGTGTGCCCCAGGGACAATCCAGAACCCAGTCAGCTGTGAAGGGGGGGTGGGGTGTCTGAGGATGTATGTGTGTAGAATCAGGATCACCTGATGTCGGTGGGCAAGGACAGCCATGGAAAGGTTTATATATTTGTCCATTTTATTTTAAGATGTTCATGTAGCACATACTAGGGCCACAGTCTGTTCTCATCATGTGCTGTAACTTTACACACATAAATTTCAAGTAATTCTCATTATAGCTCATAACAGCATGCAGGGCAGTGTGGCTAGGACTCCCACTTTGTAGATAAGACCAAGGTAAAGAAGATTAAGTAACTTACCTGAGGTGGACCCATAGTGAGTGTCTGAGCCTGACAGAGAGCCCAGAGTGTAACTGAGTCTGTGCTTTCCTGAGCACCTGCTGGCTTCTCCTGTTCCACAGGCAGTAGGTGACTTTGAGTCTCTTTTCTTATCAGGGCATATTTTTCCTTCTTTACTGTTCGGACTCCAGACAAAGTTCGTTACCTCTCAGCCACAAGAATTGCCACAAAGACAGAGTGAGTAGGGTAAAGGTTAGTGAAGAACTGGCTGGGCACTTGCTGGAAGCAGGAAGACCTGGCTGTGGGCAAAGGCAGGTAAATGAAACAAATAACATTAGCAGAGTGTCTATGATGTTGCCTGTCTCTGACATGCTCAGGTGACTTCCTAGAGACCATTGAGGAGGACAGAGCAAGGAGCAGGAGGAACTGACTGATCTATGGGGCTGGGCACTTTTGTCAGGGTCCTGTGACCTGGGATAAGGGAGGGGCTGTGCAGTCCCAGAATGGGAGGGGAGGTCTCCCCCAGATGTATATTACTGGGTAGTATGGGATTTCATAATGGGTGCACAGCTTTACAATCCCACCAGCAATGTGTGAAAGTTCCAATCTCTACATAGCCTCTCCAGGACTTGTTCTCTGTGTGGTATTTTTCCTTTTAATTGGGCAATAGTTGTGGGTTTAAGGTATTATCTCATCATTGTTTTGATTTGCATCTCTTGGATCGTGAGTTTGTTGCATGTGTTTTTAGGCTTTTGAGTATCATTTCAGTTAAGCTCTCTGTTCCAGACTTTTGGACACTTTTTAATTGGAGTATTTGTTTGGTGGTTTTGTTTTTTTCTTATCGAGGTGTTGCAGAGTTCTATGTAGTTGTTATTGTTCTGTGTATTCCATGCAAGGCAGCCCTTAAATTTGTCTTAATCTTCTCATTGAAGATCCTTATATCTTTGGGATTTACATGGGGTGAGATGGGTCCTGTTTCATTCTTCTGCACATGGAGAGGTAATGTTTCCAGCACTATTTTTTGAAGAGGCTGTCCTTTTCCCACTTAATTATTTCTGGTCTTTTATTGAAAATCAGTTACCTGTAAGTGGATATATTTATTTCTGGGTTTTCTATTCTGTTCCATTGGCCTATGTAGCTATCATATCAGAACAAGGCTGTTGTGGGTTGGTTCATTCTATTTAAAGGAGTTCTTTGCTTATGCTGTATATTTTCCCTTTCCATACGAACTTGGTAATTAGTTTTTCTATTTCTGTAAAGAATGAAGCTGGGACTTGGGTTAGAATTGCATTGCATTTATAGATTGCTTGAGGCAGTATTGGTAATTTTACAATCTTAAGTCTTCTTATGTATGAACATGGGATAGTCTTCTATTTGTGTAGCTATCTTTTGGTTTCTGGTAATCATGCTGTGTAGCTTTCTTTGTACGTCTTTTGTTTCTTTGGTTAGGTTTACTATTAAGTATTTTACTTTTTGTGTGGCAACCCTCAATGGTATTCTTTTATAGATATCTTTTTCAGAGCTCTTTTTGCTGGTAGACAGGAATTCAATTGACTCCAGCTTCCTAATCTTGTATCCTGCTACTTTTCCAAATCCCCCAATTGTTTCCAGTAATATTCTTGTAGAATAGTTGGGGTTCTCACTATATGAAATCACATCACCAGCAAATAGGACCAATTTTATTCTCCTGATTTATGTTTGCTGTTTAATGGGCCTGGCTGTGATTTCTGGTACGATGCTGAGTAAGAGTGGTGATGAGGACAACCTTGTCTGGTTCTGGTCTTCAGGGGAAATGTTTTCAGATGTTGTCTTTTGAGCATGATGGTAACTGTTGGGTGTTTATATATGGTCTTTATTATGTTGAAGAATTTCCCTTCTTTTCCTATTTTGTTAAGCATTTTAATCAGTGTTGGATATTGTCAAATGTATTTCCTGAATCTATTGATATGATTATATGGCTCTGGTTTTTTTGTTTCTTTACATAGTAGATTGTATTGCTTGTTCTTCTAATGTTGGATTATCCTTACATCCCTGGTATTATTTGTACTTGATCATGGTGTATTATTTTTTTGATACGTGGTTGAATTCTATTGGCCAGATTTTGTTGAGAATTTTTTGTGTTTATGTTCATGAGTGATCGTTTGTAGTTTTCTGTGTTTGTGAGATCTTTGCTTGTTTTTGGTATCAGGGTTATGCTGATTTTGGGAGTTTGCTGTCCCTTTCTATCTTCTGGAATAGTCTATAAAATTGGTGACAAGCTTTCACTGAATACTTGGTAGAATTCCCCTGTGAAGCCATCTGGTCCTGGACTTTTCTTGGTTGGAAGTTCCTTGATGATCATCTCTATTTCTGCTTATGGTTTGGGTCTGTTGATGTTTTCTACATTTATCTAAAGTAATTGGGTAGATGGTGTATATCTAATTATTTGTGCATTTTCTTTTAGGTTATCAAAGTTATTGGATTACAGTCTTTTGTAGTAGTGTATCATTATTCTTTGGATTTCCTTTGGATTGGTTGTGAAAGTTCCCTTTTTTATCTCTAATTTTAGATATGTGCATTTTCCCTTATTTTGTCAGTAGTTTGTCAATTTTGTCAGTCCTTTCAAAGAACCAACTTTTTGCCTGCTTGTTTTTTTCTATTCTTTTCTTTTTCAGGTTGTTTTTTCTCTTTTGATCTTTTTTCTTTCCTTTATTCTGTTAGAGTGTTTGTGCTGTTGACCTAGTTCTTTTTTTGCTGGAAGTGTGTTAAAGTGTTGATTTTGAATTTCTCCTTTTTTATCTATCGATTGCTATAAAATGCCTTCTGATAACTGTCTTTTTTGCCTTTCTTTAAAAAAAATAGTTTCCTACAATTCATCAGTTCAAGCATAGGAAGAAGAGCTGTGCAGTCACCACATCAAATTTGGAATATTTTATCTTTTCTTGTACTCATTGGTGGTCCCATTTCCCCTCAACTTCCCTTGCCAAGCTCCTAGGAAACTATTAATCCAGTTACTGTCACTATAGATTTACCTACCCAGGATTTCACATACAGAATTGCTTACAAAACAAAGACAAAAACTAAACAAAAACCCCACCATCAATGTTAAAATAAAACAGAGCAAAACCTCAACTGAAAAGAAAGCAGGAAATATTACAAGTTTGAACAATTTTATAATGACTCAAAAGGGAGATAAAACAATTAAGTGTTACATTTAACCCAATTACATTTGTCATAATCTACTTTATAATGTTGTATGATAGCAAGGCTCTTCATATTATGTTGATGAGAGAAGATTTACTACAGGTTTAATCTCTGTGGAGACCCTCCAAACAGGTTTTGGGATTTTACTGTCATTCATAGCTTTCTGCAAACTGGGTTTCAGAATATAAGCTCTAATACTATTCCCTCCATCAGATTTTGAGTTTTTTCTTTATAATCCCTGGATCACACAAGCTGATCAGCTTCTTCTGTGTAGATTTAGCTGATGCCTCACTTAGCTTTTAGACAAGTCTTTTGGATCCCAGGCACTAGTTTTTCTGATAACTGTGCATTATCTGATTTGCCGCACTTTGCTATTGCACCCATATCTTCAGTTATCTCTCCATTAGGGTGAGTATTGAGTAGAGCCATGTCATAAATACCAATTGTTTGAGATGACTATGATGAAGGGTGAGCTCAATCAAAATCCATTCATATATCTATGAATGGATTGTATATGTTCCTTTTCAATTTTAGAGACATCACTATCATTTTATTGAGAACATGATAAATCATTCTTATGAGGCATAAGGAAATTTTATTGATAACCAGAAATACCACTGACATCAAGCCAATGATGACTCATAGCAATCCCTGTGTATTTCCAAGACTATAACAGTTGACAGGAGTAGAAAGCTCAGTCTTTCTCCCATGGAACTGCTGGTGGTTTTGAACTGCCATCCATGTGAATTGTAGCCCAATGCTTAACCATTAGTATCATTAATTTACCAAATAGTATAAAATTTAAAACACTTTTGACAAAATAAAATTTTACATGTAGTGAACCATTTTTTTTAGACCACACTACATGAATTGTTGAACTACACAGGTTAAACACTTAAGTGACTGAGCACTATTTACACAAACGATGAAGTGTGGACATAGGGTAAATCTTTCCATTGCACTCACTCTCAAAGATAGACTAACCTCTGTGTCTTCTAGACTAACACATGTCATAAGCAAGCAGAGAAAACATGAAAATATTTTTTCAAAAAACAGGAAATTGTTCAAGGAAACTTGACCAAATTTAAAATGGGTCAAAATGGAGATAAAATGATAAGGTGTTGCATTTTAACTATATCAGTCCTGATCCAATCTACAAAGCTCTCTGTCTGTTAGCAAGGTTTTTCATATCTATGGTTTATGTTCAGAGGAGACCCTCCAAAAGGATTTGGGGCTCTTACTGTTATCCATTGCCTTCTGCAAACCGAGTGTTCAGAACTTAAGTTCATTCTATTCCCACCTTCAGATTTTAGGCTACTATTCATCTGATAAATATTCTTTTGTTCCAGTTTCTTGTGTGATCTCATTTGTTTCAAGTAATTTCTTAATTTTATCCCATATTTGATTTGTTATCCTCTAATTTTAAATAAGTAAACTGTTCAGTCTACATGTATTTTCTTTTATATCCCTGTTTTGTTTATCATTGATGTCCAGTTTTATATCTTTGAGACACGAGAGAATAAATTGATCTTAATCCTTTGATCTGAATGTTTTAAAATTTGTTGAGACTTACTTTGTGGCCCAACCTGTGTTATATTCTAGAGTATGTATGGTGTGCACCTGAGAAAAATATATACTGTGTTGACGTTGGGTGGAATACTCTGTATATGTCTAGAAGGTTGAGCTGGTTGCTTGTGTTGTTTAGCTCTTTTAACATTTTTCTTTCTTGCTGAGCTGTCTTTCATTAAGTGGTGTATTAAAGTCTCCTACTATTATTGAGCGTCTATTTCATTCTTCAACTGCAGATTTGATTGATTGATTTCAAGGGTCTTTCATTGGGGCCTACTTTTTTGTTTAATGGTCTATTGTTCTTTAATCATTAGTGTCCATTCAAGTCTCTCATTATGCTCTTTGCCTCGAGGTGTATTTTATCAGAGATTGATATTGCCACTCCCACCAGTTTTTGGTGGCCATTGGCTTGGTAAATGTTTCTCCATTGTTTGATTTTTACTTTGTTTCACTATTGAATTTAAGATATGTTTCTTGTAGGCAGCAAATGGATGGGTTCTGTTTTCTAATCCAGTCTGACACTCTGTGGTGCATTTAATCCATTGACATTCACTGTCATTATCAATATATATGGGTTTGTGCTGTCATTTTGCTGTGTTTGTGTTTGGCTTCTTTTGTTTTTTAATTGATGCGTCTGTTCTTCCCCTAATTCTGTGTTGTTTTGAGTGCTGATTTCATTCTACTTGGAGCCCTGGTGGCACAGTGGTAATGCATAGGGCAGTGATCCACATAGTCATCAGTTCAAATCCATGAGCCCCTGAGGGGGAAAGACAGAGCTTTCTACTTCTATCAAGACTTTCAGTCTCAGAAACCCATGAGGGAACTTCTGTTTTGTCCCAAATGTTCTGTAAGGTCATAATGAATTGGGTTGATGGCAGTGAATATTGGTTTCTGGGTGGTATTGTCCTATTTGTTGCTCTCAAGCTTGCCTGGTGTTGTTGTTGATTCTGTGCCCATAGGAATCTCAATTATATATATATTTGTAATGTTGATTTTGTTTTATGTATTCTCCTCCCCCCCCTTTCTTTCTTGTGTTGGTATACCTTCATTTCTCCCTTGTCTTTGAGGGATGGTTTTGTTGGATATAGGTAGGATTGTTGGTTGGCAAAATTTTCTTCCATGATATTTTTGTACTATTTGTTCTGTAGATTTTTGTTGTTTTTTCTTCTTGCAAGAAGATTTCAATGAAATGTAAGTTGCTTCTCTTGATAATGTCCCACATCATTCTGGAACTTTCTTCAAATGACATTGCCTTTTTGGTTGTTTTTCTGATTGGTTGTTGTCTGAGTAACTGTCTGATTCTATTTTCTTCTATTCTATTTCTTAGTTCTTCAACCATGTTGTCTGATGCTGTTACCTTGTTTATATCCTGGTTTCATTTTTATTGTAGGGTTTCTAGTTTTTCAGTTTGGGGGTTGTGATCATGAGCATTCCCCATATCTTTTAGAGACATCTAAACATTATCATCTTGAATTCTATTCCTATTCCTCTTTTTCATAATCCATTGGGTTTGGGTATATTTCAGTGGGTTTTAACCCGCTTTTCTTGATATTTGGGGTGCAGTGTGGTTGAAAGCTGTCTGGTGGCAGTATGGTACAGCTAAAAGTGATGTGTGTGCTGTTGGGTTATGTAGGGGTAGTTGGTTATGTCAAGTCATGGGGTAGAGACTAATAGGAGATACCAAAATACAATAAGAAAATGGAAGTACTAAATCATCTATGCCAGGATATTTGGGAGGCAACTATTTGGCCAGCTCACTGGAAGAGAGCTGCATTGGTCTCCATTCCAAAGAAAGGTGACCAAACAGAATGCTCAACTTACACTGGCCAACACACATTTTGGTTTCTCAAAGACTTGTTTTGGGGTATATGTGACATGCTGATTAAAAAAATGGCACCCGTTTTTTTCCCCTATCAGTTCTAGTTTTAATCATATATTCAGGGTATATGTCACATACCACTCTTCACTCTGTTCTCCCAATTAAAAAAATAAGGATATTTTATGTAGTGTTAGCTAGCTTAAGATAGAGTGCACACTGACTTTATTTTAAATACCTGGTTTTTCTAAATACTTAGGTCAAGGGATATTTCATGTGGTATCATTTGAACAGTGCAAATTACATGAACTTACAATTTTCCTCAAGAATCACTTCACCTTTCTTAGGTACTGAACAGCAGGGAGTTCCAACCTCTCATAGTAAAAGGAAGCAAGAAATCAAAGTTACTGGACAATAAATAAGGAGCCCCGATGGTGTAGTGAGTTGTTTGTTTGACAGCTAACAGCAAGGTCAGTAATTTGAGCCCAGCAGTTTCTCTGCGAGAGAAAGATAAGGGTTTCTGTTCCCATATTTATAGCCTCAGAAACCCACAGATGTTCCACTCTCCAAATAGGTTTGCTATGAGTCATCATCAACTGACTGGTAGTGAGTTTAGGACAATAAATTGAGAGTCAAATGTTCTGAAACCCCAAATGTATCTGTCAGAACTCAAATGGCTTTATTAAAATCAAATTGGCCCAGTCTTGTTAAAAGATGGCACAATTTCTTCACTTGTGCACAGCAACTGCAAAGTTAGATTTTTCTTACAAAGCAGCTTAGAGTCAACCTCAATATTGAAACATTTAACTTGAATTATCCATTCTATATATTGAAATATGCTCTGAAATTATTACAGTTTGAAGAAAAATGTAGATCTTCAAAATATCTATGAAAATTTCTTTGAAGTCTTACATTTTTAACACTGCAAATTTCCCTGACACCTTCCCTATATGTGCCTTTTTTTGGTTTTCTTTTCTTAATGATCTCCCACATAAATCTTTGTTTTTTCTTTCCCCTTTGGTTTTCATTTTTTCTCATCATTTCTCTAGTGGATTAGTAATCACACTAATCTTTTCTTCCATTGATTCAATTCTACCCTTTCAATGCATTGCCTGTTTCTGAAGCTTTAATAGTACACTTCTGGAATTCTATTGGCTGTTTCTGTGTGCTTTCCAAATTTTCATTTATTTTGTCAATTTGTTCTTGCAGTGCTTTTCTGAACAGTTCTTAAGTTTTGTTTGTGTTTTCCTTGATTTCATCAGCAGCTTTCTCTCAATTCATTGGACATATCTAAGAAGCTTTACTTTGAACTCTTTATCAGCTAGTTTCAATGCCATTTCTTCCACAGAAGTATATTCTGGCTCTGAAGTGTGGTCACTTGTTTGTGTTGCTCTATATTTGTGTGAACTTGAATTTTTTGTTGTTGTCTCTGACACATTGCTGTCTTTAAATAAAATTTTACATTGTTGGGTGCTCAGAGGTTCACCAACTGTCTCTTGAAGGGTGTGGCAGAGAATGGGAGTATGTTCACACTTCTCTACTCATTGTTTGTGTAGTACAGATGAGGGTAGGTTTGGCCAGTGTTGGATTCTGTATATCACTGATCGGGTGGTATTAGAGTGTGTAGGGACTGGAGGTATGGATGCATCTTTGCTGGGCAGGCATAGTAACTTCACCTCCCTCATGAGGCAAAGGAAAACAAGGGGTTGGGGGAAGAAAAAAGAGAAAAAGAAACCAATTATTGGGACAAACAAAAACAGCAAGAGAAAAAATATAACAAAAGCAGAAAAAGGTAAATAATAAGGAAAGAGAAGGAAAAAAATATTAAGGACAAAAACTAAAAAAAAAAACCACCACCAAAATTCGGGGAATGGAAAGAAAATATAGAGCAAAGTGAATAGTCAAGAAATAAATTAGGCAAAAAGAAAAACAAACAGACAAAAGAAATTACAATGAGAAAGGGTAGAAGGAAAGAGAATCAAAAGGAAAGCAGAGGGGCAAAAAGGAAGAAAGAAAGCTATAGGTCAGTACACCTGGTACAGATTGGTGTACTCTGCCAGCCAGGGAAGTGATGGAGAGCAAGGGCTTGGTGAGGGGATGGGATGCCAGGTTCTAGCAGTATTTCTCATGGCTTAAAATGTGCCTTGGGTAAGGGTTCTTAATTTAGAAGGAATTTGTTCTGTCTCAGGAAGGGGTGGAGGCCATGATGCTTGTTCTTGGAAGGAACTCTTTCAGGTCCACAGGGAAGCTGGAAGTCAGTTCATTATGGATGGGGTTCCTGGCTACCCAGGGATAGCTGGAGGCAGACTGCCTGCATAGTGCCATAACTCCTGTGGTCTTAAGAGGTGGTGTTCATGAGTCTCTACATGTGTACAGGGTGTGCGTCTGGTGCTGGATCTATGAGAAAGCATCTCTGACCTCTGATGGGCCAGGAGCTATGCTGGCAGGGAGCTGTCACAATCTGCTGGGTTGGTGAGGCTGGAGGTAGGAGCTGGCTGGCAACACTTATAGTTGATAGGAGGGAATGGGCAATGAGGGAAGATAGCACCTTTCTTGGCACCAACCACGGCTGTGGGTTTTTGTGCTGTCCTGTGAAAGAGAAGTTATTATTAGGCTGCTCTCCCAATCAAATGCTGCTTTCAAAAGTTCAAAATAGCCACCGTATCAGGTCAGCTGACAACTCACCTTTTCCACGTGTTTCCTCTCTTGATACCTTTGTCCAGCTTCTTCTACTTTTTGGTATTAAAAATACTTCTCAATCCTTTCCTGTTTCATTTGGTCTCTTGGGTCTTTGTTGTAGATCAACTGGGTAGCATGTCTGCTTGGTTTACCATCTTCCTGGATGCCTAATCCATTTTTTTTAACTCAAGATAAAAATGCTAAGCAAATTCATTACAAGAAGACATCGGATTTTTCTCTAAATTGTAGCTGATCTAAAGAAATTATGCTTTAGTAACATCTTCGAGTGATTTTTTGAATTATCTTTTTCTCCTAAATGTGCTAGCCATTCATTAAAAGAGCTGTCAAGGTTATTAGATCATTTGACTCAAGGACATAATATTATGGTTTATTTGGGATCTATAGGAACCCTGGTGGGCTGCTAAGTACAAGGTCAGCAATCTGAAACCACCAATTGCTCCTCAGAGGATGTTTTCTAATTCCATAAAGAGTTAGAGTCTTAGAAACCCCATAAAGCCAAATCTATTCTGTCCTATATGGTTGCTATGAGTTGTAATCAACTCATACAGATGAGGGTAGGTTTGGCCAGTGTTGGATTCTGTATATCACTGTATATCACTGAGACAGTGAGTTTGATTTTGAGTTTTGTGCTATATAGTAATGATCATAGTTACATTTTCCCACCTCACAAACACTTCGATGAATAAATATTAAAAGTGATATCCTAAGCATTCTTTTTAACATGTGACAGTCATTCCTCTGTGTAAATCCAGTGACACTCATACATGTGTAAGAATGAGCTTTATATCAAGAAGTAATTGTATATCAGGAAAACATCCCAGCCCAGTCCAACTCAAGACCGTAAGTCTGATACTACACCATAAGTCCCTCTTCAGACTCATGCAGCCACAAGCAATGGTGCCAAATCCAGGAATATCACTGGCCAGTGGGTGAAAAGTCTTGTGGATCCAGTGGTGGTGGATGCATCTCCAGGGATTTGGCTGTTCTCAAAATGGCTAGCCAGCAGGAAAGTGAAGGCAGAAAGAGAGGGGGCAGTTTCCAGGACCCTCCTTATGAAAAGGCCATGCCTATAAGAAATAACCATCAGGTTGTGACCTGATTGACAAGTTGAATACCACCCCTACACTTTTATATATCAAGTTCACGTGAAATTGTGTAAGAAACCCATTTCCGGTTGATTGCAAAATCCTTGGGTGCTGCAAATAGTTAATGAGCTTGACTGTTGACCCAATCGTTTTGGCTTAAAGTGTCCCCTGAAATCAGTCACTGAAATCCTTATGGAGGGAGCACAGTTCTACTCTGATACTGATAATACATGAGGTTCCCATGAGTTCTAGTACATTCTATTGATAAAGTGGCTTAGTGACAATAAACTTTGGCATAATGTTTTCAGTCATGGGGAAGCCAGACTCAAATCTCCTGCAAATATACAGCTAACACATCAAGATCAGCCACAAACAACATAACAGTGGTTATAAAGTAACTTGGAAATAGCACCCAATAAATCAAGTCAATGTTCTTCAGTCTATGGAAGATTGATTATTTAGTTATAATTTATGCATGCCTAAATTTCTTCAGTTTACTTTGCATGTTTAGTATCATTAAGATGATTCACACCATTGGAAGTTAGCAAAAATTAAAAGGTCAACATCCAGGTGCAGTTAGGTAATCTTAAGAGAGAAGAAAATAAGAGATTGTTGCGAGGTAGACTTAAGAAATAAGTCAAAAATAAAAATTAGCACATTTTGTCCCAGAAGGAAATACTTTTTCCAGAGTGAGAAACACTGATATATGAAATATAAAGTGACAATGGATTATCTGCATGAGAATAAATAGAGATGGCTCTAGAGATTTGTGACTTCAATTTTATGTGGTTTAAATTTTGGCTTTTTAGCCACAGATGCACGCTATTTCTGGGTAAGAAACAGTCATACACTTTCCACTAAGAAATGAGAGGCAATATCATATTTGACCCTTTGAGTATTTGATAAGTGTCCATGATATAAAAGAACAAGGTGAAAATTGAAGACAAACCTTATGTTCATTCAGAATTAGGGGGGGAGGGGATATCCCTGTGATGCTGACACTGTGAGTAAGTCACAAAGAGAAGACAGGAAAGGTTGAACCTGAGTCTTGTGGATAAGGGGACTAGGGATATTTCACAGTGATCTCTCTTCCCAGTCACATACAAGACTGAGCCCTGCATAAAGGAGAAGAAAACAGGTAAAAACTTGGACATGGCACTGGGGGGCTTTAGTCACATACTGAGATTTAATTAGAAGGCTTACTATTTTGGTATGCATTAGTAGAAAGTACTTTATGTCTCATTAAACCATTTTTTAAACAATTTATTGGGGCTCATACAATTCTTATTACAGTTCATACATACATCAATTGTATAAAGCACATCAGTACAGTCTTTGCCCTACTCATTTTTTCTTTTATTACATTTTATTAGGGACTCATACAACTCTTATCACCATCCATACATATACATACATCAATTGTATAAAGCACATCCATACATTCCCTGCCCCAATCATTCTCAAGGCATTTGCTCTCCACTTAAGCCCCTTGCATCAGGTCCTCTTTTTTTTTTCCCCTCCCTCCCCTTTCCCCCCTCCTTCATGTACCCTTGGTAATTTATACATCGTTATTTTGTCATATCTTGCCCTATCCGGAGTCTCCCTTCCCCCCTTCTCTGCTGTCCCTCTCTCAGGGAAGAGGTCACACGTGGATCCTTGTAATCAGTTCCGCCTTTCCAACCCACTCACCCTCCACTCTCCCAGCATCGTCCCTCACACCCTTGGTCCTGAAGGTATCATCCACCCTGGATTCCCTGTGCCTCCAGCCCTCATATGTACCAGTGTACAGCCTCTGTCCTATCCAGCCCTGAAGGTAGAATTCGGATCATGGTATTTGGGGGGAGGAAGCATCCAGGATCTGGGGGAAAGCTGTGTTCTTCATCGGTACTACCTCACACCCTAATTAACCCATCTCCTCTCCTAAACCCCTCTATGAGGGGATCTCCATTGGCCGACACTTGGGCCTTGGGTCTCCACTCTGCACTTCCCCCTTCATTTAATATGGTATATATACACATATATACACATACATATACACACTTATATCTTTTTTTTTTGCATGATGCCTTATACCTGGTCCCTTGGCACCTCGTGATCGCACTGGCCTGTGTGCTTCTTCCACGTGGGCTTTTTTGCTTCTGAGCTAGATGGCCGCTTGTTCACCTTCAAGCCTTTAAGACCCCAGACACTATCTCTTTTGATAGCCGGGCACCATCAGCTTTCTTCACCACATTTGCTTATGCACCCATTTGTCTTCAGCGATCCTATCATGGAGGTGTGCAGTCAATGATATGATTTTTTGTTCTTTGATGCCTGGTAACTGCTCCCTTTGGGACCACTCGATCACACAGGCCGGTGTGTTCTTCCATGTGGACTTTGTTGCTTCTGAGCTAGATGGCCGCTTGTTTATCTTCAAGCCTTTAAGACCCGTCACTATCTCTTTTGATAGCCGGCCACCATCAGCTTTCTTTACATTTACTTGTTCACCCACTTTGGCTCCAGCCGTTGTGTCGGGAGAGTGAGCATCATAGAGTTCCAAATTTAATAAAAGAAGGTATTCATGCATTGAGGGAGTGTTTGAGTAGAGGCCCAAGGTCCTTCCGCCACCTTAATACTTGACCTATAAATATAGACACATAGATCTATTTCCCCATCCTCCTATATATATTTGCATGTACATGTCTTTGTCTAGACCTCCATGAATGCCCTTTGACTCCTAGCTCTTTCCTCCATCTCCCTTGACTTTCCTCCTGCCCTACTACCATGCTTCATCGCCACCTGGGCTAGAGTATACCTCTTCTCTAAGCAACCTTACCCTTGATCATTTCCCACCATGCCTGCCACTCCCCCTTCTCTACCATTTGGGGTCCCATGTTTTTCCCTTGCCTCTGGGTTTGTTAACACCACTTCCTTATCCCCTCTACCCTCCCACCCCAAGTCCCCCCGGAACTGTCGGTCCCGTTGTTTTTCCTCCAGATAGTTCATCCAGCCTGTCCTATTCAGACAGACCTGTGGAGACACTAACATGCACAAAAACAAGACAGAGGAAAACAAAGCAACAGTATACAACCAGGCAACAAAACAACAAAAACAAACCACTGACAAAGAACAGAACAAAACAGTTCACAAGAGAAAAGCTTGTAGTTAGTTCAGGGATCGTTTCCTGGCCCTTAGGAGCGTTTTCCAGTCCAGTCTGTTGGGGCACCACGCCCTGGCCCCAAAGTCCACTTTCAGCATTTCCTCATTAAACCATTTGCAGGAAAATGTTCTTTGCTTATTGCTTTCATCTACTGTTGCTATAAGAGCAACCCCTTATGTGGGGGTGGTGGGGGGCTTTCACAATGTACTTCTTCACCATTTAGGAGGCAAGGAGTGTGACTTCAGAGCTGCTGCTTTAGAGGCAGGCTTTCTCCCTGCTGGCTCCGGAGGAAGCTGCTTGTCTCTTCCACTTTGCCTCTTGCTTTCTCGGAGGCCTCCATCCGTGTTGGCTTCTATCTCCCATTGTCAATGCTCACTTGCTTGTTTAATCTCTTTTATAGCTGAAAAGAGGGTGACTCCAAAATACCTTTTAGCCTAACTCTGCCATGTTAACCTAACAATCTGAATGGGCCTATACCCCCAGGCCCAGCATTTTGGAGCAGTAATCTGATTCACAACAGAGATGTTCTAGCCTCTCCTCTGCTGGAATGGAGAACACTGATCATGGAGGAGCCACACGTCAGTTTGGTGGGCAGGGGTGGGTCAGTTTCCTCCCCTCATGCTGATAGGAATGTGCACACCTTCAGACGTTAGCTGTAGACAGAGAAATCAACAGGCTCTGGAGCCTGAAGTGGGCTGTGAATAAATCTCACCTCACTCAGTCCCACACGAGGTAGCAGTGTCACACTAACAGAAGAAAAGAAGCATACACAAATTCAGGTCAGTCTCATTAATCAGGAACAGCACAAATAATCTTACAATGTCCAAATCCAAAGACTATCTATAAACCAGTTGTGTTCCTTCTGCCCCAACTCCTTTCCCCCATAAAAGGCTCCCCTGTTCCCTCTCCCCACCCTACACCTTTGGAGGTCACCATTAGGGTATCACCTTTAGAGGCCGTGAGAGACACTTCAATGTTCTGGGCGCTGTCGCTGCCTGGAGAAGAATAACATAGGATCTGGTCAGAGCTCTCAGGAGGTGAGGCTAGAAGAATGGGAATTGTGGGATGAGGAGGATCCCTCCATGGACTCCATCAACATTATCCCAAGGGGCTCAGAATCCGCTTCCCTCTCTTCATACTTACTTGCCGTTTGCATGTAGTTTCCTCCTTTTCCACCTGGGGGAAGAAACCATGCTCTGAGAGATTGAGGAGGGGGTGTGCGAGTGTTCCAACATTTCATGTCAGCTTGAAGATATTTACAAGTGTATCCTGTCAATCAGGTCACAGCCTGATGGTGGCCTTCTCATACTTCTCATAAAGAAGGTCCTGGGAACGCCCCCCTCTCTCGCTGCCTTCACCTTCCTGCTGGCTCACCCTGGTTACTGTCAGAGTCCTAGAGATGCATCCACCACCATAGGATCTACACCACTTTGCTCCCACCAGCCTGTGATGTTCCTGCATTCTGCATCATTGTGTGTGGCTGTGGGAGTCTGAAGAGGGACTTATGGATTAGGATCAGACTTATGGACTGGAGTTGGACCGCGCTGGGATGTTTTCTCCACATATATTACTCCTCTTACACAAACATGATTGTTACTGGCTTTGTTTCTCTATTCAACCCGGCCTAACACCGGGTAAGATCATGAAGTTCCAAAAGAGTCAGTCAGTTCTGGATCCCAGGAAAGGCTCCAGAACCAGCACAGAGTAAGGAGACACAAGGAAAGATGTATAGGGAGTGGACCAACCACACTTTTGGAAGATTGTTCTCAGAAGGAACCTTCCCCTGTGACCTGTAACTATTGGGTATCAGGACTCCTTCACTGGACCCACTAAGGGTTGCCTTTAATTTCCACTTATGCTTTACCAAAGAATAATTGTTAACATATGGGGCCCCAGACTTGATTAGCACATGTGTGATTGATGACCCCCGAAAAAAAGTGGAAGACCATCGGCAAGCCAAAATGGGACTTGAAAAACCCACCACTGGGACAAATCCCATATCTCAGACCGTCTCTACCTGATCTCTTCTTCTTCATGCAGGTCACAGCCCCAGCCACTATAGCTCCAACCACCGCAGCTCCAAGGAGACCCAAGAGGACAACAAAGTTCATGGTGGGAATGGTGGCTAATTCTGGAAAGAGAAAGGAGGTCAGCAGTCCTGAGGGTTCTTGATTTCCTGAAAAGAGGCTTTGCCCTTATGCCACTCCTTACCCCATCTCAGGGTGAGGGGCTCAGGCAGCCCCTCGTGCTGCACTTGGCACGTGTATCTCTGCTCCTCCCCGGAGACCACCACCACAGCCGCCCACTTCTGGAAGGTCCCGCTGCCTTCAGGCCTGGTCTCCACCAGCTCTGTGTCCTGGGTCTGCTCCTCGCCGTCCCTCAGCCAGGTCAGGGTGATCTCAGCCGGGTAGAAGCCCAGGGCCCAGCACTTCAGCATCACTTCCCCTTCAGATATGGGGTGGCGAGTCACATGCGTCTCTGGTGGGTCTGAGGAAGGGTATCAGAAAATGTAGTAATTTTCCATGACCTTCCATTCCATCCATCTTGAGAATAGTCAAGAAAATTGGGGTTGTGAGGAGGAAGTGCAAACCCCAGAAACCAGCTTGGTCCAGGGATCTTGCATACTCTTCCTTGAAAAGTTCTAGACTTAAGGTGAGGCAGCCTGAAATACGGGCCTCCCTGAACTGAGGGGGAGAAGGGATTCCTAGTTCTGACTCCTGTGGAGACTGAGAAACTCAGACAAGCTGGAATCAGACTTCCACGTTTACTGGGTGTTGGGCAGAGGAAAAGGTAAGAGAGAGTCCCTGCTAATCGGTCAGGACTCTTCTGCCTTATTTTCCCAGAGAGTGTGAGAGAGGGGGGCCCCTTTGCTCACAGAGCAAAGCTATATCTTGTCTACGCTTAGAGAGGGACCCACTCCATTTCTCTCAATTGCTCGAATGGCTTAACTATGTGACTTAACTATGCGACTGACTATGCATGCCTGTGAGCCGGCTGATCTCCAAACCTTAATAAACCACAGGGGCTTGGAGCTTGCGACAGCCAGGACACCCAACTTTACAAACGGATCTCTTGACCGTTCTGCGCAGGTGACTTTGGTAAAGGGATCTGGAAATCTGGGTGAGGCTTTCATTTCCATACTCAGGGGGGGAGGGGTCTACTCAGACCTCTATCTCATTTCCTGCCCACCTTTGGAGTGGTCGGAGAGCGAGCACAGTCCTAGCAGAGGAACTCGGTTAGGCACCTCTAGGCCCTCCTTACCTACGCGCTGCAGGGTCCCATTTCCGTGCTGCAGGAGTCTTCGGAGCCACACCATGAACTTGCCCTCTACATACTTCCGGTGGCGCCCTGCCTCCCCGGCCTCTTCCCACTTGCGTTTGGTGATCTGAGCGGCCATGACCTCGGCTGTCCAGGTGAGCATGTCCTCGTTCAGCGATATGTAATCCGCACCATCGTAAGCATGTTGACGGTACCCTCGGAGGAGGCGCCCGTCAGGCCCCACGTCACAGCCATACATGCCTTGGAACCTGTGAGAGCCTGGCCCCACCTCCGCGGTCAGCTCCGTCCCGCGGCCAGCCTCTCGCCACAGCCCCGCCCTCGCGGTCAGCCCTGCCCCCGGGTAAGCCCCGCCCCAAGCCCCGCCCCCGCCGCCAGCCTTGCCCTCCAGCCCCACTCTCACGGTCAGCCCTGCCCCCACGGTCTGCCCCGCCCCACGGCGCTAAGGGACCAGTGCGCCCCCCCTGTGGTTTCAAAGTGACAACGCAACCAGAGCGAATTTTGCCGGTCTTCCGAATCCCGGGTGGGGCGGCCCTCGCGGCCCCGGGGAGAAGCGCAGACCCGGGGACCTCGCGGGGCGGTCCGTGCCTAGCAGGGGCCCGTGGAAGCGCTCACCGGAGCCGCTGTGGTTGTAGTAGGCGCGCAGGTTCCGCAGGTACTCCCGGTATATCTGTGCGCGCACCTTGGCGACCCGCGTCTGCTCGTTCCAAAACTGGGGCTCCAGCGGCTCCCCCCACGGCGCCCGCGGCTCCGCCCTCGGGCTCGGGGCATCGTTGTCGAACAACGTGAACTGGGTGTCGTCCACGTAGCCCACGGCGAAAAAGTGGGGCTCCACGCGATCCAGCCGGGACTCCACCGTGAGGAAGTATCTCAAAGAGTGGGAGCCTGGGGGCGGGAGCAGTTAAGACCACCGACACTCCATCTCCCACCCCTGGAGGGGTCCGCACACCCGCCTGGGATGCCCTCGCTCCTCCCCCTGCAAAGGCCTGCCCGCTGCCCCTCCGTCCCCGGACTCCGTACTCACGCGCCCAAGTCTTGGCCAGCACCAGAATCCCGGGAAGCAGCAGGAAGAGGATTCCGGGTTCCATGACCCGTGACTAGGGTCCTTGGTGCAATCTAGGTCCCGTGCGTCCTCGTGTACCTTAGAGCCCAGAACGAGGTCACGGCGATTGGCTGCTCCAGATATAGACGATCCAATCGGACGCGGGGAGAACTGGGCCGCGTCAAGTGTGTCCAGGCAGAAGTATCTGACATAGGTTGTTAGGGGCAGAAAGTAAACTCTGGGCACACGGGGAATTCCCAACCTCCCCAACTCTGAATACCATCCTTGGGTCCAGTGTCAGCACGCTGGGTCCTGGGACTTGGCCCTGACCCCTCTCCTGCTTGGAGCCTTTGCTACACTTTGAGTCCAGGCCCAGTGCCTGCTTACTCACAGCTTCATGGTTTCAGACCTTTTGTCTGCTCCAGGACAGAGCAGAAGTGCCCATCCAGTTTCTTTCTTGGTTTGTAATCTTAAAAGGAAGAAGTCACTAGTCTTTCTGCCTGCGTAGCAACGGTTGGATTTCAACCACAGACTTCTGAGTTAGCTCCCAAGTGTTTAACCATGGCGCCACCAGAGCACTTTAGAATTTCTATTCACTCTTTCAAATTAATGAGGAGCCCAAAGAGATTTGTTTATAGGGGTTCTTTGAACAATGTAGAAATGGAAACTGGGTTTAAAAAATACTTTAAAATAATATTAAAGCTCATGAAATGTTAACACAGATTACATATTTTTATGAAAAAAGTATTTTCCCAAGTGGAACATATGATAAAAATAGTGGATCATTTCATTTTTTTTTTTCATGTCGCTTTTCGGTGTCATTAGAAGACTTCTGGATTTTCTTAGCTGCTTTTGAATCCATCTGCTTTGTTGCTGGAGGTGTGTACAAAACAAAACAATGTCATACAGATATACAATTGGAAAAGGGAAGCTTATTTTTAATAGGCTTTCCAAGTAACTGTGAATGTTCACCTATGATACTTCACTAAAGCTACAGAAGTAGTTCTTTAAAGGCTAATTGTAATCGGAAACCGTACTATTGAATATTTCGCATGCTGTTCATTAAAAAGGGAAAAGATGAAGCTCTCTACTCCCATAAAAATTTCAGTCTCTGATACAGTGCCCAATGCACTGGACAGTTGTACTCCGACTTACAGAGTCACTATGAGTTGGCAATGAGATTAATTTTGGCAGTGAGATTCACTTTGACTGGTTCATTAGTACTTTTCATATTGAATGAGCTTTGTATAAATGCATGGTTTTTTAAAAAGCAATGCATTCATCTACTGGGTCTACACCTTTTACCGTGTTAACATATTTCATTGCAAGTTAACAAAAAGCCACCCTCATTAGCAGTAAAACTTATCCCAGCTGAGAAGTTTAGTGGAAAGGTGTTAAACTTGTGGTGGACACAACTTTTCCAATATTCTAATATTTTAAGAAACTGCATAGTATCATTGACAAAAAGGCTGTCACTTTCCATAAAATGACAAGCTTTCTAGTTGTTCGTGAT
The DNA here is from genome assembly GCF_050624435.1 of Tenrec ecaudatus. Classification (NCBI taxonomy): domain Eukaryota; kingdom Metazoa; phylum Chordata; class Mammalia; order Afrosoricida; family Tenrecidae; genus Tenrec; species Tenrec ecaudatus. The sequence continues at coordinate 307,194,744 of NC_134530.1, forward strand.
TTAGAAAATGCCAAATATCCAAGTTGTCATGCCATCTTTCAAGTAAAAAAAAAACAGTCATATTCTATAAAAATGGGTCAAAAGGGAGATCAAATGATAAAATACTACATTTCCATTTTCACTTAAGGATGTCTGCCATGGTCGATTTTACAATATTCTGTGTGATAACACTCTTATTCACATCCCTTGACTATGGTTCAAGGGAATTCACCAGTGGCTTAATCTACATGTGTGCGGGGGATTAGACCAGCTATCCCGCATCAAGCTGGGTTTGAACTGAGGCGTTCGGATGAAAGGAAAAGAAAGAGCTATGTACAAAGCATGGGATCGGGAGGACTCCAATCTGATGGACTGAAGTCTAGTATATTTGAAGCTTGGCATTTATATTCTTCTTACACAAGGGAACTGGTTACAAAACAAACATCAAAGAACTTAAACATTCCTAAACTCTTATCTATGCAAATGTTACTTAACTAGTCACAGTTTCTTAACTTTAGAATAATAAAAGCACTAGGTTCAAGGACAATCTCACAAGGATATGCAAGATTCAAGAGAGCCTCAAAGAGATCGTAAATAACTGAGTTATCCCTCAATACTTTCAGCAGCAAAGTCACAAACAACAGTCATTTTGCAATGCTTGTCTGCAGAGACACAGAGGGGCAGGGGACTAAATAGTCACCCATTAGTAAACACCTAGATCAGCCGATGCTTCCTACACATGTGGACCCTGCAAATGGATTTGGGGCTTCCCCAGAGCCTTCTGCAAACCAGGTCTTCATATTTTAAACTGATACTATTTGGCCTTCAGATTTGGATTTTCTTATTTACAAGCCTTGCATCATGCTGGCTTGTGTGCTTCTTCCATGTGGAGTTAGTTGACAACGCACTTATATGGCTGCTTGTTTGAAGACAAGCCTTTAAGATCCCAGACGCTATTCCTTCTGATAGCCAGGTGCCACCTAGTTTCTTCACCACACTTTGCTATAGCACCCATATCTTCAGTGATTTCTTCATAAGGGCAGGCATCAAGTAAGACCATGTCATAAGAATGAGTTGTTCTTAGATTGGAACTCTAATTAAGTGCAAGCCAAAAATCCACCTATGTATCTATGGTTTATATCTGTCTCTGGTTCACATGAGAGACATCATTGTCATTTTATGTTTGAGAATATTTTCAATCATTCCCCTAATGCATAAGGTAGTTCTGTTGATAGTACCATTAATTTTTACCAAAGGTATAGAATTGAAAGTGCTGTTGAAAAAGGGAAATTATAATAGTATAGGCCAGCTATAACACAATGCATGAATTGTTGACTTGTACAGATTAAACACTTATGTGACTCGACACTATTTACATAAACAATGGCAGTTTGTGATAGGGCAAAAATTTCAATAATATTTATTAACTATGACAAAGCCATGCTTACCAGATTAATACATGTCACGATGAACTAAGGAAAGCATTGAAATAGCAAGTATATGGTAGTTCCAGGGCGCCATTTATTGTGCACCCTGTAGACCAGGGATTCGAGCTAAAGTCCAGCATCTGCCAGTTTTGTGTCCTTGGGTAGCAGTCATTTGCTTGTTCTCACACTAGGGAATTTCAGCCTTAAGGCCAAGGGCTATAGGTGAGTTTGAGGTAAAGCTCAGTTCACTGAGTGTGATTTCTACACAGCGTTCTTCTCGTGTGGTTTATAAACGATGTGTATCTCAACCAAACTGTGTTAGTCTGGGTAGACTAGAGAAACAAATTCATAGACACTCACATGTGTATAAGAAGGAGCTTTATATACAAGAGCAATGAATATTGAGAAAACATCCCAGCTTAGTCCAGATCAAGTCCATAAGTCTGATATTAGCCCACATATCCAATACTGATCTATAAAGTCCTCTTTGGACTCATAAAATGCATGCAGTGATGCCGAATGCAGGAAGATTACAGGCCAGTGGGTTGGAAGTCTTGTGGGTCCAGTGCGGTGTAAGCATCTCAGTGCTGGCAGGTGGCTCCTCCAGCTCAGAGGGCTCTGGCTGCATCAGGGTAGCTTCATGTGGCTTCTCATCAGAAATGTCTCTCAGGGAGTGAGGGAGTGTCCCGCCTCCAGCGAGCTATTTAGCTCCTTAGTGCCTCCAAATGAGGTCATAAAGATAGGACCTGAATGACAGGCTAGGCTCCATCCCTTCACTAGGAATCTCAAACTGACCAAAGATTATTTAACTACAACACCAACAGAGTCTAAAGTCCCAGTATTCTGTAGCAAACTACCTGAGTCACCAAGGGCTGTATAGAAATGTGTCCAATTAGGAACTTAGTACCAGGCATATTCTCCTGTGACTTCTATATAAGTATTAGGTGCTTTGGTCCCCGTCACACCAACACCCCCCTCTACCCCCAGATAAAAGGAAAGGTTGCCTCTCTCCATTTTCCTATGAACAGAAATGCCATTGCATTCTCTGAGACATAAATCCCCCCAACCCATCTTGACTTGAATTTCCAGTAAACTTCCCTTTTCACTCTGGTGGGAGTGCCTGTTGATTTTAGGTGAGTTTAGCAAAATTTTGAATGGATAGCGTGGGAGCTTTGACTCCGTGTGGATCCCACTCCGCCCTCCTTGCTCAACAGTACTTGTACATCTCCTTGGACAGCATCTTATTCCCACCGTGTGTGTGCCCAGCAGGTTCTTCTTGGGGAATGGCAAATCCAGAGCATAATATTTCTAGATGTGGGGCAACAATGGGTCCTCGTCTGGGATAAATACAAATGGATCTTCTTTAAATCCAAACAGATTGATTTTTCAGGTAAATCTGTGGAGACCAGAAAAGCCATGCAGCCGTGTCCCACAGGTGACAATAGAGGAAAAGCCAAGATTGACAGCAAAACTCTTAGTGACCGCAGACCTAATTCCAGAGAGCTGAGAATGTCTCCCCATAGTGCCTGGGGTCCTCCTCCCTCAAAGAAGGTGAAGCTGTATGCATTTAAAGAAGACCAAATTCCTTTGAAATGGCCTCACTGGATGGATGGTGCATGGAAAATGGTCTCTGTATTGTTCTTGGACTTTTGTGATGCTTATGAGTGGACTAAACCTGCCTGAGCTAAAAATTATACCAGCCAAGGTCACATGGCATATGAGTTAACAGATTTAGGTTTAAAATCAGCATCAATTCATCAATACAGAATGGGTAAAAATTATGTAGGATTACAACATGAATAGTTTGGAAAACAGGTTGATTTATTCTATTTATAATTGAATCAGTGTTTCCTGTAAGATTTTAGTAAAATAACGAATGTCGAAATTGAATTGAGCCCAGATGTTATGTTAAAGACAATTGTTGCCTCTCTTCCGGTCCCTGGCGTTCCGGGAGCTGCAGGCGTCGGTGCAGACGTGACCAAATCCAAGAACCACACCACGCACAACCAATCCCAGAAATGGCACAGAAACGGCATCAAAAAACCCCGGTCACAACGATACGAATCTCTTAAGGGGGTGGACCCCAAGTTCCTGAGGAACATGCGCTTCGCCAAGAAGCACAACAAGAAGGGCCTGAAGAAAATGCAGGCCAACAACGCCAAGGCTGCGGCTGCTCGCGCTGAGGCCATCAAGGATCTTGTGAAGCCCACAGAGGTCAAGGCCAAGATCCCAATGGGCGTCAACCGCAAGCTCAGCCGACTGGCCTACATTGCCCATCCCAAGCTTGGCAAGCGGGCTCGGGCAAGTATTGCCAAGGGTCTGAGGCTCTGCCGGCCCAAGGCCAAGGCACAAAGCAAGGCTGATGCTCCAGCCAAGGCCACGACTCCAGCAAAAGCTCCCAAAGGCGCCCCTGCCCCAGCTCAAGCTCCCAAAGGCCCCCAGGCTCCCACAAAGTAGAGTTCTCTGTGAGGGCGAGAGGGACTGGTGTGAACCCTGGGCGGCTGCCTGCATGGCGCTGGTGTCTTCTTGTGCTGTTTGTTGCACAAATAAACCCATGTGGCGCTGAAGAAAAAAAAAGACAATTGCTTGCTAACAAGTACTTTATGTGTTTAACCTATTTTTCTTTTGTATGTAAGGTATTTTAAAAATTGTACTCATATAAGTAGAAATGTAATAATTTTTGATATTACAGTATTTTAAATATGTTTTGTAACTGTGTAAAATTCTCTTATAAATTAATAAAAACATAAATAATACATACATAATTTAATATTCTCTTAATATTTTCTGAATTTATCTCTTTATATTTTAGTTTTTCAGGATAAGCCCATTCCACACCTATTCCTTTTGTATTTGGATTATTTTTCAGAAATGGAATTAGTGGACTAAAAAGAACTAATATGTGTAACATATGTTGCCTGGTTGCTTTTCAAAGGAATGTAAATTAGTTGGATTATACCTGAAAAGTAATTTTTGAAAAGTATAGTGAAGTGAAATGACTTATTTATGGCTCTTCTATCCATATCTTTGTAACTCCCACTAAGTGATTCCCTTGGCGCATGCACATAGGGTGTACAAACCACTGATAGAGGGGATTTGGTGAGTTTTGCCTTTTCTCTAGATATAATAGAGACGTCTCAGAAGCAGAGAATATTGTGGTCATCAAAAAGAAGAGCCAACAGTGTGAGACTCCATCTAAAGTAGTAGAGGCATCAGAAGGCACAGTGCTGAGATCTTGGGGCAGAGCAGAGGAGCAACACTGCGACCATAAGGCAGAGGGTAGTGGGCTGCCCCACCCACAGAGAAGACAGACAAGAAGGGAACACTTGGCTAAGAGGCCGAGGATGAGAGTGAGATGTGGCTGCTAGGTAAGAACAGGCACTGCTATGGATAAAACCTGTACCCATACTATTTTCTGGTCCTGATGTGGTAACCTATTTGCTTCCACAATTAACTCCTGTAATCATGAGTATTGTCTGTGAGTTCTGTGTAGATATTGCAATGGATTATCAAACCTAGCAGAGAAGTAGAGCTACTACCTTGGGAGGATTGGCTGGTGTCAGAACACGATACAAGAGGCTGGACAATGAAGGCTGGTGTGACCTCTGCCTCTGGCAATTGACCTTGGCCTGATGGGGCATTGGATTCTCCTTTTCTCTACTGAAGCTATACGGGTCAGTTTGCTATGTTCTTAGAGGGAGATTATAGAATAGAAATACCAATTCCACAAGGTATTGATGATCAATATGCAAGGATTTTTAAAAGTTTGTGGGAAAATCCCTTTGGATTTGGCAGGGTTCTTTAGAGAAACAAAACCAGAACAGAGGACAGGTTAATATAACAAGAAGGAATATAACATCTAATTAGTCCACAGAGCAGTACAGAGGGCTAAGTTCAACTCACTTTTATAGTTAATATACTGGAAGTCCTTAAACTCACGTGGACTGCTGGGTCTGAAATGAAGCGAGCAGACAGCAGAGTCCTCCATTGGGTAAGGCAGGCAGAGTCTGCCTGAAGGAAGCAAACACCAGGGTGAGTCAGCAACAGTAATACAGGAGCTCATTAAAGCAGGCCTGGATGGGATATTGAACTCAAGCAATGCAAGGTGACAGGATCTACCCGCCTCAAGTTTAAGCAATGCACACACCAGCAGCATGGTGAAGCAGGTCTCAAAAAAGCCTCAAACTCTAGCGAAACAATCCACAGGTTGGCTTGGCCCACAGGTAGTGTAGCACACAGTCTGAGGTAGAGAACTAGCTAAAGCAGCAGCACACTGGTCTGTTCACCAGAGAGCAAGAGAGAGTGGGTAGGCCTTGAAGAACCATTTCTCTCTTTGCCCTCCATTCAAACTTGGACCTGATTAATCCTACATTCCTATTGGCCAGGTTGGCACAATAAAAGTAACTATCAAATCCATGATCTTTTCCATTTTTCCATGAACTTGTTGAAACTACCTAATATATATTATTTTCCTGTATGGCAAACTCATTGCTGTTGACATAATTCCAACTCATAGTGGCTCTAAGTATTATAGAGAAGCGCCACTTGCTCCATAGGGTTTTCTTGGCTGTAATTGTTATGGAGGCAGATTGCTAGACCTTTGTAGCCAAATGAAAATCATTTGTGACACCCAGAAATGTCTTGACAATATTTGAAAATGTAGAGAATGAAAAAATATAAGGGAAGGTAAAAAGAAGTATAACCATGTTGGTACATTATAGAGGAACTAGTGCAAAATAAATTTTACTTACCAAGGAATAATTTAAATGCTGGATTACCTTCATTGTTAGAAAGTTTTCTTTTCCTCAATTTCCCTTAAAATCCTAAAGGAGACATGTGTTATGGTCCCTATCTTATCTTCATTTGATTCATCAGTCTATGGTCTACAAAAATCAGACAGTAGATTACCCCAAATTCAAATGTAATATCCTGGATAGATCAAATTAGCACATCCTGGTTTCCTGGTATATATCCATTTGATCTGACAAAAGTATATTTTTCATTTGTATATCTTAAACTCAAAGAACTCCAGAAAAAAAAAATCAAGCCTTGATTTGCAATATTCCAAGATTCTACAGGCAAAATATTGAATGATGTAGGAAAATTTAAAAGAAGCGGGCAAGGGCTCTGCCCACTGGACCGAGAGGTGGGCGGGAAGCGCCGCATGGCCCGGAGGCTGGGCTCTCCGGGGACCTGAAGTGATGCCACCCAAAGGAACTCACAGATTGAGACTTCCTGTTCCTCTTCCGGAAGGCAAGGTTCTGGATGACACTGAAGGGAAACAGTGGATGCTGGGCAAGAAGATCGGCTCTGGCGGATTTGGATGGATATACTTAGTATTCCCCACAAATAAACTGGGTGAAGATGCAAGATATGTAGTAAAACTGGAATATCAAGAAAATGGCCCACTATTTTCAGAAAAAATTTTTATCAACAAGCTGCAAAAAGAGACTGCATCCAAAAGTGGATAACCCTCAAGCAACTTGATTATTTAGGAATTCCTCGATTTTATGGCTCTGGCCTGACTACATTTAATGGAAAAAGTGACAGATTTATGGTGATGGAGAGACTATGGATGGACTTACAGAAGATCTCAGACCAGAGAGGCACTTTTAATAAGTCGACCGTCCTGTACCTAGGCATCCAGATGTTGGATATACTGGAATATAAACATGAGAGTGAATATATTCATGGTGACATAAAGGCAGCAAATCTACTTTTGGGTTATAGAAATCCAGACCAGGTTTATTTGGCAGATTATGGACTTTCCTACAGATACTGCCCCTAGGGAAGCCACAAACAATATCGGGAAAATCCTAGGAATGGTCATAATGAGATGATGGAGTTCACCAGCTTGGATGCTCACAAGGGAGTAGCCCCTCCCAGACGAAGTGACCTTAAGATTCTTGGCTACTGCATGCCGCGCTGGTTATGTGGAAAGCTGCCCTGTGAGCGGGACCTGAAGGAGCCCACCCCGTCCAGACTGCAAAAACAAATTTGCTGGATGAGCTTCCCGAGTCAGGCAGTGTTCACATGGGCTCCTGCCGGAAGCAGCTGCAATGAAATAGCCCAGTATTTGGAATGTGCTTATGGTTTAGCATATGATGAAAAACCAAACTATCAAACGCTCAGGAAAATTCTGAACCCAAGTGGACGACCGTTAGGACCGCTGGAATTTTCTACTAATGAACACAGTGCAAACCCGGTTCTTATAAGCTATCCAAAAGTTGATGTGGGACAGGCTGCAGCCAAGCAAGTCCACCTGGTGCCGAATTGGTTAAAGGAGAGACCAATGGGGAGCCCGGGGCAGCAGAGAGACAAAAGCAGAGCTCTGAGGCGGCAGCGCCCAGTACACAGCTTCACAGTGGAACTGCTCTGGAAAGTGCAAGGAGAAGACAAAAGTATGAACCTCAAGGATATCTGAATGAAGTGAAAAATTCCCAGCAAAAAAATATATACACCCCCAACCCCATTTTACGAATACCCTCAAGCTGTCACCAGGGCACATAAGAACAACCCATCCAGAGCACCAGTCTGGGATGGGCATGGCTCTCCCACTGTGGGCACGGAGGTGGCAGAGCTCGAAAGTCCTTCCCAGTCAACACACAGTGAAGAGGCCAAGATGCAGCTGTATTTTTACAGCTTACTCATACTTTTTCTTTTGATGTTAATATTTCTGGCTTTATATTTACTCTGAGGGTATCAAATAAAATCCTTTTGGCAGTTTAAAAAAAAGAAGAAGAGGGAAAGAACACATAGTCACTGCACCAAACAAAACAAAACAAAAACTAGTGGCTATTCAACATTTCAGGTAGCATATGAGCAAGAACTAATGGTGATGAAGAAAAACGTTCAAGTAGCACTGAAAGCATTACCCAAAAACAAGGCTCCAGGAATTGAGAGACTGCCAATTGAAATGTTTCAACAAGTTTATAAAGCACTGGAAGGATCTCTGGTCTGTGCCAGGAAATTTGAAATACAGCTACTTGACCATCTGGCTGAAAGAAATCCAAAATTGTACCCATTCCAATGAAAATGACCTAATAGTATGCTCAGACTATAGAACAATATCATTGATATCACATGCAAGTAAAATTTTGCTGAAGGTTATCCAATAACCGTCACAGAAGTATGTTGACAGGGAGCTGCCAGAGGTTCAGGCTGGATTCAGAAGAGAACATGGAACAAGGACATGATTGCTCATGTCAAATCGGTCTTGGCTCAAAGCAGAGATTCCCAGAAAGGTGTTTATTTCTGTTTCATTGACTGTGCCATGGGATTTGACTGTGTGGGTCCATGAACTGTGGATAGTCTTGAGAAATATGGGAACCCTAGAACACGTCATTGTGCTCATTCAGAACTTGTGTATGGATCAAGAGACAGTTGTGCAAACTAAACAAGGGAACACTACATGGCTTAACATCAGGGAAGATGTACAACAAAGGTTGTTTCCTTTCACTATACTTATTTAATCTTTATGATGAGCAAATCATCAGAGAAGCTGGCTTACCTTAAGTTAATATGGCATTAGGATCGGAGGAAGGCTTATTAGCACGCTGTGATATGCAGATGACACAACCTTGCTTTCTGAAAATGAGGAAGACTTGAAGCACTTGCTGATGAAGATCAAGAATTGCAACTTTCGGTATGGACTACAACTCAACGTACAGAAGAACCAAATCCTCACAACTGCACTAATAGGCAACATCATGATAAATGAAGAAAGACTGAAGTTGTCAAAGATTGTGTCTTGCCATTGGGCCTACACTCAAGCACTTGCTCAATGCAAGAACACGGTTTTCTATTAAATTGGCATTCCAGGATGCACACCTTCCTGACACGATTGCTGAAGAAAAATGTGTGCATAAGCAAATGTGGTGAAGAAAGCTGATGGTGCCCAGCTATCAAAAGATATAGTATCTGGAGTCTTAAAGGCTTGAAGATAAACAAGCGGCCATCTAGCTGAGAAGCATCAAAGCCCACATGGAAGAAGTACACCAGCCTGTCTGACCACGAGGTGTAGAAGGGACCAGTTAGTAGACATCAAAGAACTAAAAATCATATTAGTGGGTCCCCACCTTCCTGATATGATCACTGAAGACAAACGTGTGCATTAGAAAGTGCAGTAAAGAAAGCTGATAGTACCCAGCTATCAAAAGATATAACATCTAGGGTCTTAAAGGTTTGAAGATAAACAAGCAGCCATCTAGTTCAGATGCAACAAAGCCCACATGGAAGAAGCAGACCAGCCTATGTGACCACGAGCTGTTGAAGGGATCAGGTATCAAGCATCAAAGAACAAAAAATCATATCATTGTAAATGTGGGTAAGTGCAGAGTGGATACTCAAAGTCCATCCGTAGGGAACTGAATACTCCCTTACTGAAGCGTTGTGGGGAGGAGATGAGCCAGTCAGGGTACAAGGTAGCAATGATGAAACATATAACTTTCCTCTAGTTCTTAAATGCTTCCCCCCACCTCCCTACTACCATGACCCCAATTATACCTTACTAGCTAGACCAGAGGATGTACCTTTAGGATCAGTGGTGAGAGTGGCGATACCTGGAGGGATGGAGGGAATGTAGGGTAGAAAGGGGGAACCGATTACAAGAATCTACATATAGCCTCATCCCTGGGGGATGGACAGCAGAGAAGAGGGTGGGGGGAGATGTTGGACAGTGTAACAAAAGACAAAATAATAATGATTTATGAATTATGAAGGGCTCATGAGGTAAGGGGGAGTGGGGAGTGAGGGGGAAGATGAGCAGCCCATAAGGGCTCAAGTAGAAGGCAAATGTTTTGAGAATGATGATGGCAACAAATGTACATACGTGCTTGACACAATAGATGTATGTATGGATTGTGATAAGAATTGTATGATCCCCCAATAAAATTATTATTTTTTTTAAAAAGCTGGAAACAGGGATTCTGGGACTATAAACCCTTCAGGGCCCATATGAAGAGTAGCAATACCAGGAGGGTAAGGGGAAGGTGGGGGTAGAGAGGGGAAACCCATCACAATGATCTACCTCTAACTCCCTCCTAGGGGCGTGGACAACAGAAAAGTGGGTTACGGGAAACATTGGTTAGTGTAAGACATGAAAAATAATAATAATTTATAAATTATCAAGGGTTCATGAGGAAGGGTTGGGGAGGGAGGAGGGGAAAAAGAGGAGCTGATACCAAGGACTCAAGTAGAAAGAACATGTTTTGAGAAAGATGGCAACAAATATACTGTGACTGACACAATGTATGGATGTATGGATTGTGATATGAGCTCCCAATAAAATGATTTTAAAAAATTGTGTCTTGTTTGGATCTACAGTCAATGTTCATGGAAACAGCAGTCAAGAGATAAAAAGATATATTGTATTGGGTCACTCTGCAGCACAAGACCTCTTTAGAGTATTGGAGAGCAAGCATATTACTTTGAGGACTAAGAGGTGCCTGACTCAAGCCATGGCATTTTCAATAGTCTCATTTGCATGTGAACGTTGGACATTGAAAAGGGAAGCCTGGAGAAGAGTCAATGCATTTGAAGTGTGGTGCTGGAGAAGAAAATGGAAAGTACCACATACTATTGAAAGGATAAACTAATAGATCTTCCTTGGGAGAAGTGGGGCCAGAGTGCTCCATACAAGCAAGGATAGCGTGACTTCATCTTACAGACTTTGGACACGTTGTCAGGAAAAATCAGTCCCTTGAGAAGGACATCATGTTTGCTAAAGGGTAGGGGCAGTGACAAGGAGGTTTTCAAGGAGACGGATTGACACGGTGGCAGAAACAATGGACTTAAGCAGGGAACTTTTGAGAGAATGGCACAGCTCCATGCAGTGTTTCCTTCTGTTGTGCGTAGGTAGGGTCACTATGGGTTGGAACTAACTCCATGTCTCCTAACAACAACACCATAAAAGGGAATGTTTCACGCTATTGTACTTAGGGTCCCTGTGAGTCAGAAGGCGCTCAATATCAACATGAATATCAGCAAACAGATCACAAAGAGTTTGTATTCCCTTAGAAATGAAGACAGTATACATTGTTCCAAGGATATATTATGTTAATTCTTCCACCTTTTTAAAATTATAGAATGCAGAGACTTGAACAATTTGTGCATCTTGAAAAAATGCTATACTGATACACTATATCAATGACATCATCCTAATTGTCTTAGGCTGGACTCTCCAGAACAGCCAAGGCCAAGATATAGATGGAAAGGAAATGGCTCACACAATGGTGTGGCAAGTCACAAATCTGTGGATCAAACATCAGACTGGAGGTTTTTCATAACTGGAGTGGTTGCAGGAGATGCCAACCCCCAAACTGTCAGATCATGTGGAAGAATGTGGGTGTGTGAATTTGTGGGAGGTGGCATATACCATATTTCACAGTTTCAGGGCCAGGATGCTCACTAATATGTCAAAAAGTGGACATCTGAGGATGCCAAGCCATATGTAGGATTGTGAACAAGTGAGATCTGACAGAACATCTACTCATGTTGGATGCAAGCTACACCCTCAAGCAAACTTCCTTACATCAGATCACAAAATGGTGTGTAATTGCCTAATATTGAGAATCATGGCTAGCCATTTTGACAGCTAATATTATCCATCCCCCTAATTAAACCATATGAACAAAAAGTAGTTAATACAGTGAAGGTCTTGGTTAGACACATATGTCCCAGGGGAGGAGAATTGCATGCAATAAAAATTCAGAAGGCTGTACATCAGCAAAACTTAAAAATATTTATTGGTCTGAGGCATTCTAGGGCTTCTCATTCAGAGTGAACCTGAACCATGAACCTATGATGGTATCTAGTTCCTCTTATTGCGGGATCCAGCTTCACAGTCAAATGGGTCCTTAGGAGCCACATGTGCAATTAAAGAAAACAAGACAGAAAAGTGGGCCACAGGGGTCTGGTCTCCTCTCTCAGGGGAAGAGCAACAGTGAGTTTATTCCACAATCAAGTTATATCGCAAAGGGCCTGTAAGTCTTGCATATACACAATGGAATGGACAGTGTCCACCCGTAGATGCCCCAGAGCTCTCAACAGGAACACCCGGGGATAAGTATGGGGCATCAGAAGTAGACTACTGCTCCTTGAGTGGGAGAGACAAAAAGAATCAGAGTACTCTTAAAGATAGGCATTCTTTAGTGCCACGTTTAGTAGCCAGGTCCCCTTAGATACAACTTTCTTTTTAAAAACAAAATTTTTAATAAAATAATTTTATTGGGGACTCGTACAACGCTTATCACAATCCAATGTGCTAAGTACATTTGCACATTTGTTGTCATCATCATTCTCAAAACATCTGCTTTCCATGTGAGCCCTTGGCATCCGCTCATTTCCCCCCTCCCTCCTCATTCCCTGCTCCTTTATGAACCCTTGATAATTTACATGTCATTATTTTGTCATATTATACACTCTCCAACATCTCCCTTCACCCACTTTTCTGTTGATGGACCTCCAGAAAGGAGATTATATGTAGATCCTTGTAATCGGTTCCTCCTTTCTACCCCACCTTCCATCCACCTACTCTGGTCTAGCCATATTTGTAAGGTAGAACTGGGGTCATGATAGTTGGTGGGAGGAAGCATTTAAGAACTGCTACACTGTCCCCTGACTGGCTTATCTCCTTGCCAAGACCCTTCTATACAGGGATGTCCAGTTGCCCACAAAAGGCCTTTGGGTCCCCACTTTGCACTCCCCCTCATTCACAGTAGGTATAGAAGAGAAGCCACCTGTGTCATAACAATTGGGTTGAAATATTAGGAGAGAGTTTTCTATTAGCATTTTCATGGAGGGAAGTTTGGGAGACCTCCTTTTTGTGCAGTATGTGTATTTGGTGTTTGCCCCATCTTGGAGCTCTGGAGGTCTTCCTCTTAACACTGGAGCTGGTCTTCCAAGCCGTGTGGTCAGGACTGTAGAAATTAGGCCACATACACTCTCTTCCAGGTCCCCAGTATCCTACATCCTATCATGAGGAAGAAAGCAAAATACTTGATCATCCCTTCTTTCTTTTGTAATAAGCATAGTCAACATCTGGATATGTTGCTCAAACCCTTGTGCTGGTGACACCCAAGGCTGCCTGCTTGTTCAGGAGCGGAGGGATCAATAATTGCTTAATGCTCTTAGACATTTTCGAATGCTTGGTTTACTCAGTGCAAACACACATCAAACAATCTAAAAATAACTCAAACTACTAAGGATAAAAGTATTGGAGCAAGTATGAGCATAAGGGCATAATAACAGCACTCTCCACGCATATCAATCTAGCATCATAGTCCCAGGAAACTTTGCCTGCACTGACGTACTCACCCCGAGTAGAGTTGGAGAGAGCAGGAGTTGATGTCTCCTTGCTTCCTAGCTCTCTAAAAAGCCAGTGTCTCTACCCAGGTTTAAATGGACAGCTTGGCTGGCTCTTTGACTGGTCACTGTCCCAGTCAAGTCTTATTGGGTTTCTCCACACATTTTAGGTGGCTTGAGTGGCTTTTGGGCATCGGTCAGGTTCAGCCAATTCTTTTTTTATTTAATAAATCTTTTTATTGGGGGTCATACAACTCTTATCACAATCCATACATACATCAATTGAGTAAAGCACCCTTATACATTCATTGCCCTCGTCATTCTCAAAATTCGTCTTCCACTTGGGTTCCTGGAATCATCTCGTTTTCCTTTTTACCCCTACCCCTCCTTCCCCAGTCCCCTACCCCCTGTACCCTTAATAGTTCATAAATTATTTTTTTATCTTATCTTACACTGCCCTGCATCTCCCCTCACCCACCCTCCCATTGCCCATCCCCCAGAGAGGAGGTTACACATAGATCCCCGAGATTAGTTCTCCCCTTCCCTCCCGGTGTCACCACTCTCACCGCTGGTCCTGAGGGGTTCATCCGTCCTAGATTCCCTGTGTTTCCAGATCCCTATTGCACCGCTGTGCATCCTCTGGTCTAACCAGGTCTACAAGGTAGAATTGGGATCATAATAATTGGGAGGGGAGGAAGCGTTCAAAAAACTAGAGGAAGGTTTTGAGTTTCATTGTTGCCACGCTGAACCCTGAGTGACTCATCTCCTCCCCACTACCCCTCTGCAAGGGATGTCCAGCTGTCTACAGATGGGCATTGGGTCCCCATCACGCACTCCCCCTCGTTCATGGTGATGTGATTTTTTTTTACCCCTGTCTTTGTTGTTGAAACCTGGTCCCCTTTGCTCTTCATGATCACACATGTTGGTGTGCTGAGGTTCATCCAATTCTTTTCGGGGTTCCCACACTTTTGTGGTGGCTCCTTGGACTAGCTGTTGATTCTTGGCGATGGTCCAACTTCTTGGTTGGACTCTAATGTCACACTTTATTTCTTCTCTAAAGTGAAGTTTCTTGTGTTTGTTTCTTTTGAGGTAACTCAATGTCTTGCAAGGTAGTGCAACATCTTGCAAGGAAGTTGTATGGTGTTCTCATCACTGCTATGTGTGAGCTACAGCATGAGAATGGGCCCTATAGTAGGTCTAGGCTGTGTGTAAGTCACTATGGAAATTGGCATGTACAGACTGTAGTCCCACAAAATATTAGAGGTGTAAATTTGGGCAAAATGTCAGCTGGAGTTTAAGAAAAGTTTATGGGAAATCACAAGAGACTCCTAGGGTTCTGAGCAAGACCCAGATTTCTGGAAGCAGTGGCTTATACACCATTGGAAAAATAGGTCTTAGTGTGCTATTACATCATGGTAGAGGCGAAGCACCCAATGTTAGAACACCAAAGGACTCTGTAGTCCAAAGTACCCATCAAGAGGTGGGCAATGTCAGATCCACTTGTGGACTTAAGTCCCAAGGTGGAAGAGTCTCCCTCTCTGTAGAGACCAAGAGACTGACAAATGGACCAGCAGCTGGTTTGAGTACTGGGGGTTTAAAGAGGACAGTAATATGGCTTCTTCGAGCTGGCATTGAGACTGGAAGGAAGGTTTCTGCTGAAGTTAATGCCCTTCCATAGGGACAATGAGGTGAACTGTCCAAACCAATAAAAACATGCAGCTAACATACCTGCAATACAGAAAAGGGGGAGGGAGCAGGGAAAATTCACAACACGTCTGGCTATGCTGGGTCACCCTGACAATGGGGAAGAGGGAAGGGAGATGTATTATCCAAGTAGGAAGAAAGATACACAGGAAATGCCTGCTTAGGTGCAGTGGTTATTTTAGAGTTAATTCATGTTCCCACACCCACCAAGAGGTTGGGTGGAGACAGCAGTAAAAATTGCAAGGTGGAAAAAAAAATTTCAAGGTGGTGTTGGTACATCCAGGACTGAGTACAAGCATACCGGGATGACAGAATCCCACAGTATGAGTCCAGACCTTCAGGCTAGCTACCATTTTTGAATCAATCTCTCATCCTTAGGGTACATGGGGGCACATTTATAACCAGCTAATAGATGAGGAAAAACTAGACCTACATTCATCCATGGATCAACTTGGTATGAAGAGTGAATTATAACCCCACTCATGCGTGGCCTATAAAGAAAGTGCTGAGGGATGACTCTCATGATAGGGAAAAGTTTAGGGAGGGTACCTGGTCACTCACTTGTGTGTAAAAAGAAATAACCCATTTTGGAAGTTGGATTATGCATGACTCATGGATAGCAGTAAATGTCTTAAGAGGCTTTTCAATTGCCTGGAAGGATAATTATGGAAAGATTTGCAACAAGGAAGTCTGAAAGAGGAGCATATGGTAGACATGTGTGAGTGGGCATGCTAAGATCTTTGCACAGCCTGTTAACATGCACAAGATAGAATCTGCCACAGAAGACTGACTGACCAGTAGGTTAATAAAATGGCTTACACAGCAGATATTGTCAAGCTTCTGTTATTTACCCTCACCTCCCACTTGCAATGTTGGCATAGTTGGCACCTGAATGAAGGAGCCAGAGTGGAAAGATGAATGTTACACAAACACCCAACAGCATGTAATATGGTCACTATCCCACATCCAATCTGCCAGTAACACAAGATTGGTGCTGAGTACTTGGTGCATTCACAACTCTTGAAAAGACAAGCCCGTCAGTTGGTGTTAGGTTGATGACAATGGGACTCTTTTACCTTGAATGCCCCAGTGATTTAATTTTTCCTTTTCTTTAAGGAGTTGGGGTAGGAATAGATACTCACAGTCTGGGTACTGGTTGTTCTTACCTGACCACATGTCCTCAGTCAGCACGACCATCTGAAGGCTTACAGAATTATGTAGTAGAAGGAGATCTATTGTATCTGACAAACTTAGGGAAAGTGGGAATGAGCACATGGCCATGGACTCCATTGGCCATATCACATGCTGAACTTTCATACACCAATGCTTCTCCTTTCTCCTGTATATTATCCTAAGCCACAACAGACTATCCATATCTGTTATGTTGCAGTTGCCCAGAGTGACCATGACGCTGGAAAAGTCCAACATCGGAGGGCCTATTGCAAATCAGACGAGAAGATGATTCATTACCCAAATCTGGCTTCTAGAGTTAACTCTCTCAATTTAGGGTTCTCTGAAAGCAGAGCCTGAGACAAAGAATTGGATGCACATAGCTGATTTGTGAGGTGATGTCTAGAAGTGTAAGTGAGAAAAGACTATTCTTTTCAAGTCATGATAATGCTTCTAGCCTGGCTGTGAGGTCTCAGTTCCCAAATAAGGTCTAATTCACAGTGCCCTCCTGCATATCAGAGTAGAACTGTGCTTCATACAGTGCTCAGTGGCTTAGTTTGTGGAAGCAGGTCTTCGGTTCTGTTTGGAGGCATCTCTGGGTAGACTCAAACCTTCAACCTGTTGGTTAACCAGTGAGCATGTTAACTGTTTGCACGCAATTCTCCCAGGACCTCCTGAAAACACATATGGGGATATTTTTTCTACCCCAAATAACAATATCTGGAGAGCGTTTCTACTAGTTCCATCCTTCATTGTGTGAAGGTTTTCCCTAGGGTCTTCAAAGCACTTTCACTTGTGGAGAGCACTTGTCAGCATGCCAAGTGACTCCCACAGTGCCAGGCAGGGCTTTGGGACAGACAATGGGAACATAGGCAGTGTGCTAGAGGCAGGACACTGAGGGAATAGGTGGTCAGGCTGGGTCACACAGGATTGGATACTGCAGCTCTACTGGAACCAGAGTGGAGCTGAGGAGATGAGCCATGCTGGCAGCAGAGGCATCTACTTGAGAAGGTGAGATGACCTTGCGTACCTCATCTTTGAAAGTACACAAATGGGATCCACTGGCTCTCAGTGTGAACTCTCCCAAGTACTGGAGGTGCAAGGGAGGTGAGCAAAAAGAAAACTGCAGGGACAGTGGATATTTTCAGGAAAAAGAATTGAAGAGAATTCTTGCGTTTTCCACAATGAATGCTAGCTAGAGGAAGACTGTCCTGCCATCCAAGAAACTTTTACAAATAGTGGTTCAAGGGACAAATACATCTCCTCCAATGATTTTTAATAAAAAAGGAAATGGGAGAGATTAACATAGAAGGATATGTTAAATGCATAGGTAGAGATATGTAGGTACCACTATTCTGATAAAAAAGCAGGAAGCGGAGAAAAAAAACAATGCTAGTGGAGTGGTCAGGTAGAAGATGAACATCACAGAATCACAGCAACATTTTGAGAACTGGTCATGATAGTGCCTAGTCCAGTGTGGTCCTTTCTCAAGGTGGGGTCTGGAATCCAAGAATCCTAAATCCCAAAATATTCCGTATAAATACACTATTACTTTTCTTGATGTTTCTTTGTTGTTTTATGGGTCATTTTAAAGGTAATATTTCTAAAGTAGAACACTAGGTCCACCAAATATTCATTTATTCTATCCATACCTTCTCAATGTTCTATTTCTTATAATGCTTATCATTCCCTCCTCAGATTATGTAATTCTATAGAATTATGATAATATATAAAATTGAAGGATTACAAAACAGGGTACTCGATGATCTAAAAATAAAGAATGTGAAATATTAAAATCAGTGACCATACTGAAGAAGACATCTAAACACACATGTCTCTTCTGAATATAAAAATGGATAAGTTGTCAATGCAAGGAAGTGCACACACTACTTTTCAAGTTCTTTTTGCAAAGAAAGCTGTAACCATGTAATATATTCCTTTTCCCTACGTGTTATTATCACTCACGCTTTCTGAAAGTTGTTGGCTGAAAATTTGGTGATTTTCAGCTAGAACAGTAATTTAAATAGCATCTTAACTGTTCTCAGTGGTGTAGTTAACATCAAAAGTATGGCCCTGTGGCTACTTTTAGTATTTTTCTTTAGTTTTTCCACTTAATCCTTCCAACAAGCACAGGTAGATTTTATGATCTTCCTATTTTCCAAACACAAAATCTAAGGAAAGAATTAAAGATTTTTTGATCATTCTAACATTTTATTGCTTGATAGTTATGGGAAATATGGCCATATGTCTCCTTGAAGGATCCAAAATTCTACATTCCTATGTATTTCTTCCTTTCCCATGTTTCCTTGCTGGATCTGTTTACTGAGCATCTGCAAAGTAAGGGACTTTGCTGAAACCACACAGCACAGGGAGAAATCACATTCAGAAATTAAGAGAGTGAAAAGGACAACTGGAGAAAAGGAGAAAGAGTGGGAAGAAGCGAAGGGGAGGAGAAAGGGAGAGGAGAGATGAAAAGAGAAGGGGAAACATGGGAGAGAGATATTTGGTTACAGTGAGAGAAGGAGACACAGAAATAAAGAACAAAAAGAAAGAAACAACAAAAAGAGAGTGAAATCATTATGTGCATTGGACAGTACTGTATACCAAATCTATGCACAATCCTCGATGGCAAAGATGGAAGGCATATCTCAATAGTTAGGGAAGCTGTTATCATTATAAGGATATATAGTGTATATATAAGAGAATGCTAGCTAGATACAAGATATGCAGAAGATATGAAGAAGTAAAGGGGAAGAGAATGAGTGATGGATATAAAAGATTGCAACCAACCACTTAATCATGTATTTTGTTTCCCCTTGAAAGACAGCTGGTGACCATCTCAATCCTGAGTAAAAAGCAAGCAAGCAAGTCATATCGCCACACTCTGTGTCTCAGTCCTGGGAGACACACACTGTGAGCAACACTTTTGAAAGATTCGCTAAAGAGACTCTGGCCCAGAAGCTATGATCGCAATATGCAACAACAGCCACAGCGATTTCATTCTCCTTGGTTTTTCTGACAAGCCGTCTTTGGAGAAGGTACTTTTTTGGATCATTCTAACATTCTACTGCTTGACGATTATTGGAAATATGGTCATAGTTCTTGTCTCCTGGAAGGATCCTAAACTCCACGTCCCTATGTATTTCTTTCTTTCCAACCTTTCCTTGCTAGATCTATGTTTTACTACCAGCTGTGTTCCACAAATGTTAGTTAATCTTTGGGGTCCAGGGAAAACCATCAGCTACATTGCTTGTGCTGTTCAACTCTATGTATTCTTGTGGCTTGGGGCCACTGAATGTGTCCTTCTTGTGGTCATGGCTGTGGACCGCTACGTGGCAGTGTGTCATCCGCTACAATATACAATGATCATGCACCCCAAGCTTTGCTTGCAGCTCTCAATCCTGGCATGGGGGACTGGCTTAATTCAGACTCTGATCCAGTCCCCTGCGACCCTCCAGTTACCCTTCTGCACAAACCGGAAGGTGGATGACATTGTATGTGAGGTCCCAGCCCTGATTCAGATCTCCAGTGCGGACACTAGCTACAATGAAATTCAAATGTCCGTAGCCAGTATTATTCTCCTAGTGGTGCCCGTGATCATTATAGTTTCTTCTTATGGTGCTATTGGTAAGGCTGTGTTGAAGATCAAGTCAACAGCAGGGCAGAAGAAAGCATTCAGCACCTGCACGTCTCATCTTCTTGTGGTTTCCCTCTTCTATGGCACGGTCACAGCTGTCTACCTTCAACCCAATAATCCCTATGCTCAGGAAAGAGGCAAATTTCTCACGCTCTTTTACACTGTAGTAACCCCCACTCTTAACCCACTTATCTACACATTGAGAAACAAAGAGGTAAAGGGGGCACTCATAAGATTAGGGCTGAGGGCCTGGGATTCTCGGAATGTCTGAAAAGGTTGCCATACGTGGGGCTGTTGCTTACCCTGTGAAAAGAAAGCAACTCCATCCCAGAAGCTGGAGACATACCCCCCTAATCTTTCAAGAGGCGAGGAAGACTCTGTTTGGCTCAGGTTGAGGGTTCAGTTTTACCTCTGATTTGGGTCCCTTTTCACGCTGCTGGTTTTGACACAATAAGGCATAGAAGTAGATAGATAACTAGCCAATGTCTGAAAATCATACATTGGGAGACAAGAACCCCAAGACTTGAAGAATATAGACCAAGTAAGATGTTTCATGCCTTTCTGTGTACTTCTCTTTATTTTATTTATTTTTTCTCCAAATTCAAGCAGGAATTTCACCTGAAGGTCAAGCTCAACAGATTCTTACCATTCTGAGTCAGATATTTTAAGAAACTCACAGATATGCCTATACTGAAGTTTTCTGCCTCTGTATAACCATTGTCGATATGCCTGGGACTAAACCCCAGACTTCAGGCATCAGAGATACACTTGGTAGAATTTCTAAGGCTGTAAATCTTCATGGGAGTCAATAGCCCCACCTTCCCTGCTTGGAGTGACTGGTTGATATGAACTGCCAAACTTGTGGTCCAAAGTTAGCTTACAGCAACTCAGTGCAAAAATGTTTGCCAACTAGATACCCACACTTCTCCATGGTGCTTCTGGTCTAATAAATTTTTGTCTGCATTTTTGGCCATTGATAACCTGGGTCCCCAATTAAAGTAATCAACTTAGATTTTTGTCTTCATTCTGAGTTCCTCTTGTATATGAAATGGCATTCTTTTATCAGATCCAGTTCTCAGGCATTCATCTTGAGAATATTTATTGACTTTCTATTATGTACTAAATATTGACGATAAAAATATAGTATCACTAACATCATGAAGCTTATAGTCACATGGTGGAGACAGATGTTAACCAAATATTATAAAAATTACCGTACTGGAGAGATATTTGTCCCTCAAACCTTGGTTATCAATCATATCACTTGAGGTCAAATTTTAAATATATGGGAAGGACAGAATTTGTGTTCTAGCCATAATTCCCAAATGGAAAGGGCTGTTTGTTTCTTAAGTGCAAGCAAAACGAAATCAAAATTTTCTAGCAAAAACAATCGCCATCCGTTTAAATTCCAACATCAGTTGTGTGCATAAGTGTGTGTTTAGATATCTGCATATCTGTATTTGTGTGTGTAGTTTTTCAAAGGTAAACATCAATGAAAGAAGTAACCATTTTAAAGTAGCCGCAGAAGCTGTGTATATACAAGTGAAAACCTCATTCAATAAAAGTTAACAATAATAACAACAAAAATTGGCAGAAGCAAAATGTGCCTACTCACCAGGGAAATACTTGTATGCATGGAATTAAGGCTTTTAAGCAATTTGGCTTTAATCTCCTTTTCTGATTTCCTTCTCCCTTATCAAGATAATCTGTACTCCAAAAAAAATCATACCATCATTTCTCAAATGCATTTTGATTCTGTTTCCATCTGTCTGTGAATGTTGCCGAGTTTCTGTATTTGTTGATACTTCATATTTCAAATGCAGTTTCAATTGTCACCGTCTCAGAATCCTCTTGTCGTTTCTCATCCTGGTAAAGTGAACCATTCCATCCTTGATCATTTTTTTTTCTTTTTTAGTGTGGTACTTAGATAGTATGATCAAAACTGATAGGTACTTAGGTGTCATTAGTAGTTTAGGGTTAGGTACATTATACTTATAGTTCTGTAACCACTGCTGAAATGCCTTGACCATAGTTTGACCTTTTGATCTAATTGTTGAATTAATCTAAAGTAAAAGGTAAAATCCTTAAAGAAAAAAGGCAAATTCATGAAGTAGTGATTTGGGGTGAAGTCAGAGTTTGCAGTTCCCAGAACTTTGTGTTGGGTCAAAGAGAGGAGATGTAAATCTAAACTGTTGCTAAATTTCATGCATTGGACTGTGTCCTCCAGAAAGTTTTCTTGACATCTTAGCACCATAAATACAAGATAAGAATTTTCAATAGTTAGTCCTTGAAGCATGAAGATACATACTTTGTGAAAAGACAAACTCTATGCGAAGACCTACATGTGAAGAACACCATGGGTTTCTGGAAAGACCCACACAAGGACTTGACATGGGCTAGAGCAGGCGTCCTCAAACTATGGCCCATGGGCCACATGTGGCCCACTGAGGACATTTATCTGGCCCGCCAGGTGTTTTTGCCCCATTTTGTTTTTTTACTTCAAAATATGTGCAGTGTGCATACGCATTTGTTCATAATTTTTTAAAACTATAATCTGGCCCTCCAACAGGTCTGAGGTACAGTGATCTAGCCCCTGTTTAAAAAGTTTGAGGACCCCTGGCTTGGAATCTTATTCAAATTTTTAGCCTTTAGAGCCATGTGGGAAAATTTTTTCATCTTAAAGCCACCTATTTGTGGTCTTTAATAATATGTTTGGTATGCTAGCACTGTAACTAAGAGACTCCGGAAATAGCTTTGTTTAAATGATCTGTGTTCAATATGGTCCACATGCAGGTATTTGGGAAAGAATGGTGGTTGTCTTGTGAGTTGTGGAAAATAGGTGATAATACTAGACCCTCTAAAGGCATAAATTTCAATGCAAAAAAATGGAAGGGAAAGCTATATGAAAATTTTAAAGGAATGATAATTTTTCTTTATCCTAAGTCTTATATAATATTAAGCAAAAAAATCAACCAAAGCCATGTACTGCCGTCAAGTCAATGCTGCCTCAAAGTAATCCCTTGTGGGCTTTGGAGACTAACTCTTTATGGGAGTAGAAAGCACAGAGACTGAATTTATAATACAATGTCTAAAAGCCTGACACTCCTCAGAGAATCCTAGAGTTAACATTTTTAATTGAGGATTAAGTATGTATAATGAAATGATCAGATATTATGTGTACCATTCAATCAGTTTTAATTAATGCATATCAAGACAGAACATTTCCAATTTTCTAGTAAATTCCATTGTGCCCCTTTATAGTCACTTCCTATCTCCTCCCTCCAAAAATTATGATATTGATTACTCTAAATTAGTTTAGTCTATTCTAGAATTTCCATATTCTATAAAGGGAACATGCAATATGTTTGTTTTCTGTGTTTCTTTCACTTAGCATAATTTTCTGATATTCACATTGCTGTCTATGTAATTAAATCATTCCTTTTTACTCAGTCATGTAGTATTCAATTGTATAAAAAATCACAATTAATTGATTTTTTATGTTCATTAGGGTTGTTTTCTAGTCTTATTACTAGAAATAAAGTGCAATGAACATTTTTGTTTAGCACATTTTTGTAAATATTTTCATATATCTGACAAATATCTGGAATTACTGGCTCATGGGATAAATGAGCATGTTTAACTGCTTACGAAACTTCAAAACAATTTTACACAATGGTTTCCGAACTTTATATTTGCAGCAACAATGTAAGAGAGTTCTGATTGTTCCATAATATCATTCTGAATTTGATGCTGTCATTAAAAGATGCGTTTTAGTCATTATGGTTTCAATTTGTATTTTCCTGATGACCAATTTTGTTGAAGTCTTTTGAAGTCCTTACTAGCCTCTTAAATATTTTTCTTTTATAAAATGCCTATTTAAATCATCTGCTTATTTTAAAGCTTGATTTTTCTCTGTTGTTATAAAGTAAAAGGAGCTCATTTTATATTATGGGAAAAAGTTCTTTAGCAGATAATTGTACTGAAAATATTTTCTACCAGTCTGTGGGTTGTCTTTTCATTGTCTTGATGGTGTTTTCTCATCAAAGAAAGTTTTGGATTTTTATGAAATCCAAACTAACATTCTTGAATGGTTGTTGCTTCCTGTGAGTTCTCATAGAAATCCTAGTCATAAAGTTGTGCAAACATTCTCTTATGTTTTTCATAAGAATATTCAGTTAATTCAGTGAAATTTCTTGACGACACTTTTATATTATGAATGAGTCTCTTTGATGCCTTCATTCAAATAATTTGAACCTGCAAGGGTAAGTCACCACATATTATAACAAAATCATAGAGACATTTATGAAACAAAAATATCAACATGTGAAGTGATTGTGTTTTGACATATCCTCCCTCTAGATGTCATACACTTCTGAAGGCAATATTTCTATCTCTTTAACCCTTCTCTAAATAATGTTACACTTCTGTATTTAACACCATGTCAAACTGGCAGTTTTGGCATCCTCAAGGGAATCAAATTTTATTCTTTTAAATATATTCTCACAAACTTTTTGTAGCTCCCTATATGTTTGGTGAAGTAATCAAGACAGCGTGATATTAGTACAGTGTACATAATTGACACAGTGGCTACAGCGACCGACTCAAACTTGAGAACAATCAATGTTTTATTCTGTTGTACACAGGGTCACTATGAGTCAGAACTGACTTGAGGGCACCTAACAATAGCTACATATTCCAAAAATGGACTAATATATAATATTAAGCAAAAATCAACCAAAGCCATGTACTGCCTTCGAGTCAATGCTGACTCATGGCAACCCCTTGTGGGTTTTGGAGACTGTAACTCTTTATGGGAGTAGAAAGCACAGCCTTTCACCCAGAGCTGCTGGTGGTTTCAAAAGGCTGACTCTGCAGATCAAAGCCCAATAAGTCACCACTACACCATCAAGGGTCCTCTATTATATAAGAGTTATATTACATAGTATGTGTATTAGTTGGTGTTTGGATGTTTCAGCGTGAGCACAAATAGGGCCCTGATTGCCTTGTGACTGTTGCCAGATGAGAGAAACCAGGTTGATTGGAAAGATTCTAAGTTTTAGTTTCACATCCATGGGTAAGAAGAATGGGGGTGGGGTGGGGTGGAGCTGTCCATCCTCCAAATGCCTATCTTCCCATTTCTTTGTCCTCACAGCATATACATACAGACTGAGTGAACGAGTTTTTTCAGACAGACACAAATCTTGGAATGGCAGAAAACAAAGTTTCGCCTTCACAAAGAACTTTTGTTACAAAACTTCCAATTCTAGGATCTTAAATCTCAGGAAGACAGGCTGAGTATGGAGGTTCTGGCTCTTAAAGTGGGGAGAGAGAACATCTGGGGGAAAACTCATAACACTCAGATGAGAATTGAGAATTTGTTTTTGGATACGATCACAGGATTCTCTTTGAGGGGTCCAGCATAGGGCAACAGGTATAGAAGATTTCTAGTCAAGTCTCGACAAACTACATGATTCTCTTAACTAAGATTCTTCTAAACTATGTTATATTTGCATCATAAAATAATAGGGGCATACTATTCAAGTTTCTTCTATCACTAATACCAGATGATCTTGATTGTATCATCTTTATAATAAGTCTTAAAACAGGTACAGTAGTGCCTTTATTTCATCCTTTTTCAAGATTTTTTTACTATTTTTTCCCTCTAAATTTTTATGTTGCGTTGCCAATCTATAGAAAGAAGTCTACTGAAAAAATTATTGGGATTGTAATGAATTTATAGATCCATTTGGGCAAAGTTGGACACTTGATTTTGAAATCATAATATGGTTTTAATTTCCCTGAAACATTTTTATAATTTTAAAGCCCAATTTTGGTGTAGAAACTATAGATAAAAAGCTGATTGAAACGTCCCTGACCAACGTGAATTGATTAAATAATGCACCCCTGTAATAGTTAGGTATTATGTCAAGTAGACACTCCTGACTGGGGGTGGCGTTCAACCTGTTACTAAAGGGGTCCCTTGATGACACTTCCTTAGGAGCATGGTCCTTCGTGTAAGAGCAAGATGGAACAGAGGTGATTCCTCTCAGCTACTTTGCCTACCTTCTCCCTGGGACTCTGTGGCTGCCTCAAAGGGTAGATCCCTGAGGGCTACCAAATCCTGAGAGCTGCTGGCACCTTGCTATGATTCGACATGACTCCACATAAATCCACATGACTCTGCACTCACTGATCCATGTTCTCTCTGCTTCCTACTTCACCCTTTGTCATCATCAGCCTGCACCTACATGAGTCTGAAGGGGGACCCTGGTAACAGTGGCTCTATGGACTTCAGTTGAACTTGGCTGGGACACTTTCTTGTTGTAAAGTTGCTTCTTGATATACAGTTCTTTCTTGAACATAGATTTATGTCATTGGTTTGTATTTCGAAACAACCCAGTCCAACACAACTATCAATTCTCAAACTTAAAAACTGATGACTGTAAACAAATGCAAATGCAAGTATCTTACGATAATCTCTCTACTTGGTGTATAGCCTAAAGAAATAAAAAACAAAACACGAATAAACATGCACAACTATGTTTATGCAATGATTTCTATCCTAGCAAAACTATGGAAACAATTAAAAAACCCTCTTGACTATTGATTGAGGAATGGATAAACTGACTCTGGTATATTTGTACAATGAAAGATTAGGTATCCTTAAAAAGCGATGATGCACAACACCTTAAGATATGGACAAAAAATTGTTTTCTTCTCAAAGCATAAGACTTTAAAGACTAAGCAGAGGTGTGAGAGAGCAGAGGTGAGACAAGAAACAAGAGGGAGGGGAAAGAGAGCAGGAAAAGAAAGAGCAAAATAGAGGCACATAAACAGGGGTGTTTAATGGGAGCCTGTCATGGATTTGATGAGATGGCTGTGCTACCACATGGACTATGTGTTTCTTTGTAAGTATTATGTTTCACAGCAAAAAGGAAAAATACATATGAATGAACAAAACAAAAAATAAGTAAATACATTAAAAAATTTTGAAACAACTGGAAAGGGTCAAAGCCTTCAAAACCCTCCTGATTCCTTACCCATCAGATCTACACACCAGCGGACGGCCGTAAAAGGAAGAAAAGAAAAACTGGAATAGATTTGGATTCTTTTATGACATACACATCGATTCAAAACAAAAAACTGATGATTGGAGTGAAGCAAATTAAAAAAAAATGAAATTGAAATAACTCTTCACTGCGCATTTTGCCATTGATCAGCTACAGAATCAGCATTGTGTGATAGGATGATGATGATTCTTGGAGCGAGCAGGCGGGTGATGCTACCTTATTTTCTAATGTGCGTTTCCACAGAAAGCTAAAAAATAGAGCCGCATTCCAAGAGTTCCCCAGATATCCCAGGTATAGTGTGCTCATCTGCAGAACTCCAGCCTATGATGAGAGTTCAGTCTATGAATTCACTTATTAAAATCTGGGCTCCTGTTCACTGCCCACCTGTTGTTCCTAAATTGCTGAGACAGACAGGAGCATCTTTCTTCTGTATTTTCTCCTTCCAAATTACCTCCATAAAGCAAAAACTATCAATTCTAGAAGAAGATGTTGCTAGTGACAATCACTTCTGTTAATTGTCAAGGCCTTTAAACAGTTGCTATCAAGAAATGAGCCAGCACCTCATAGGTTGCTCCGTTCTGAGACTGGGCCTTTCCCCTCAGGTACCTTCAGGAAGATTCATCAATCTTTTATGCCCCCCCCCCAAGTGTTTTTTTTTAAAAGGGTAGAATTAATATTTTATTGTCATTTATAATCAGATGGTAGCTGGGTATATACTCTTCATACTTGATTCTTCTTTCTTGTACATACAAAAAGGTTTACACAGCTGATGGCTGCTTACATTTTCAGGAAGCATAATTAACTTAATTCGTTAATGGTAGCTTCAAGTTTTTCCTTATTAGCAGCAGAAAATTCACCCACCTTTTGTCCCTTTTTATAAAACTGAAATGTTGGCATGCATTTGACTTCACACTCTGAAGCAACATCCTGGCAGTCATCCACATCAACTTCAAGGAAGACCACATTGCCATACTTTTCACTGAGGGAATGATCGAATGGCTTGATCATTTTGCAAGGCCCACATCACGTGGCGGAGAAGTCAACCACTACAAGCTTCTCTCCAGGACTCTTCAGAGCGGTCTGAAAATCTTCCTTGCTATCGATCTGCTTCACCATTTTGACCGTTGGGCTTGGACGAGCAACCGGGGCCAGAAGAAGAATGGAACATGACAGCGAACCGAGTGTGGACCCAAGTGTTTCCTTAGGGACACCGCATTCCCAATTTAACAAGTTTGGACTATTGTGCAGATCTGAAAGTTTAAGAAAATGAATATTTTTGATGATCAATTTTATTATGCTTAAAGGAATGCAATAGGGTGAATCATGTAAAAAATGTAATTCTCTGGAAACTTTGTATGAAATTAAAGGGCATTGAGGGTTATTTGAGATTTTAAAAAATATGAACATTTTATCATAATCCTGTAGACAGTTTTACCTTAGTGAATGATTGTGATTGAAATTTTTTGTCCAGTATCTAACCTTCATTGTTTTCTTAAACAGTGCTCAGTTACTTAAGTTTCTAATGTGTAGAAATGAACATTCCATGTATTTTAGTCCAAAAATGTGTATGTGTATTTTCCTTTTCCCAATAGAACTTTAAAATCTAACTTTCTGGCTAGATTAATAATACTATTGTTAGAAATATCAAATGTCTCTTGAAATTTACTTTCATTATATCTCAATGAGCTGATACTCCTGCTTCTAAAGTGGACAGGGATAAATGTAAACTTTAAATATACAAATGGATTTTGAGCTAGTACATAATTTTAAGTCCTAATCAAAGAACCATTTGTTTTTGAGATTAGGCCCTGCTCAATACTTGTCCTCATGAAGCAATCACTGAAGACATGGGTGCTATAGAAAAATGTGGGGAAGAGATCAGATGGTGCCTGGCTATCAAAAATAGTAGTGTCTGGGGTCTTAAAGACTTGACTTAAAACCAGCAGCCATCTAAGTTAGATGTCAACGAAATACAGACTGAGGGAGCACAACAGCCTGTGTGATCCAATGTTCATAAATAACAAAATCCAAGATCAATGGAACCTATTGTATTAGAGCTTACATTTTGTGCACTTCATTTGCAGACGGCTATAGATGAAAGCGAAAGTCCAAAGTCTGCTTCCATAGTTCCCATGCAGACTAAGCCTCCAGTGAACTCCCTGGGATTATTGACCAGGTCTGTTGATTGTCTTGCTCTCAGACAGTGGGCATTGCAAAATGGATTACTGCAGACATTTAAGTTTAAATTATTATTATTTATTTTCCTTTTTGACCCATTTTGATCTAATATCATTTCTGCCATCTCCACTTTCTCTTGGATTGAGGTTTTTCTGTTTTTTTAATTTTGTTGTAATTGTTGAACTTTTAGGCATGATTTTCTTTATATGTAATCTAGTACAGGTAAATACATAGAAATTATAACTAAATTAATAATTCCATATAGTCATGGCTGGGAAGGTTGGGGGTAACAGGGAGCTAATAATGGGTACAGGAATGAAGAAAATGTTCTAAAATTTCTTGTGGCTAAGGCTGCATAACTCTTTTGGTATATTTAAACCCTTGGATTATATGGTGCATGAATTGTTTATCCAACTTAAAATATTGAACATTGTATATATGTGTGTACATATATTAACTTGGATTTATTTCACTTTGCTTATTTTAATAGTTGTCAGTGACATACGATTCACGTATCATACATTTAAATAGTCAAATCACATTCTTACGAGATGAATGCTAACAGTTTAAACTAAAATTTTTTCAGACAGAAATTTTTTCACTTTGCTCCAAATGAATATAGGAAATGAAGTACTTTTTACATGTTGTTAGTCACACAAGGGTAAGATAAAATTTTTTTCTCTTTTGCAATTTGCTGTCATCAGAGTGAGTTTAATAAAAAAATCTTTGGAATGGTGATATGATTATTGAATTTAAAAGCCTGTCTTATCCTTATTCGGAATATCAGAACCAGGAAGTGTTTTCTGTGTACCTAAATATTTTAATGCTTTTAGGGGGCTCAATGTAGTTATTGGTATTTAATTCTTCATAGTGGATAGTCCATATGCAGTATGTATTCTACATCAGATTTATTTGACTGAAAAACAGAAACCATCTTTGGCCATCTTAAGAAAAATAAATCGTTAGAAGCATATATTTGGTACCTCAGAAATGGAAAGTATTGCCGGGCAATCTGGCTACAGGAAGGAAATGATTCCTGGTGCGATAAAAAACTTTATCAAACAGTCATCCATGAAAAAAACATTTAGGACTTTGGGAAATATGTACTCATTTGTCCAGCTTGGTTCATATGATCATGCATGTGTTTCGTTTTCTCAAATCAAGAGCTCACCAGAACCATGACAGTTCTCCTAATGAACAGATATAAACGCAAACTTAAACCCATTCCCTTGAGGAAATTCCAATTCACGGCAGCCTCGTGGGTTACAGAGTACAGCTGAGTTCCATAGAGTTTACTCAACTGCAGTCTTAGAAGTGGGTCTCCACGTCTTTCTTCCACAGAGCCCCTAGGTGGGTTTGAAAGGACGATCTTTCCATTAAGTACCAAAGCAAACCATTTTCACCCCCCTGGAAACCCAACAAATCATTTAAAAAGAAAAAATGGAAAGTGATAATAACACCTGTTAAGGTAACTTTGGTAACTACATAATTTCCTGTCAGCTTGAAGACATATAAACATGTAGGGGTGGAGCCTAGCATGTCAATCATGCCATAGCCTGATGATGAGTCCTTGTGGAGTCATAAAGAGGGTCCTGGGAACCTCCCCCACCCTCTGCCTTCACCATCCTTCTAGTGAGCCACTCCGACACCTGCCAGAGCCCTAGAGATGCAGCCACTGTCATTGAGTTTACAAGACTTTGCACCCACTGGCCTGTGATCTTCCTGCATTCTGTATCACTGCAAATGGCTTGATACGTCTGAAGAGGGACATATGAACTAGTATCAATCTTATGGACTTGAGTTGGACGGGGCTGGGGCCTTTTCCTGACATACAATTACTTCTTGACCTAAAGCTCTTTCTTACACACAGACAAGTGTCACTGCATTTGTTTCTCTAGTCAACCTAGCCTAACACTGTAACTCATTGTTAAGGAAACATTTGATTAGTTACATTATACGTTCTATCTCTTTGCTCTAGAGCACTGGTTCTCAACCATCCTAATACTGTGACCCCTTAATATAGTTCCTCATGTTGTGGTGATCCCCAACCATAAAATTATTTTTGTTGCTACTTCATGCCTGTAATTTTGCTACAGTTATGAATTGTAATGTAAATATCTGATATGCAGGATATATTTTCATTGTTACAAATTCAAAATCATTAAAGCATAGTGACTAATCACAAAAACAATATGTAATTGCATATTGTGAAATATTTATTACTAATTACAAATAAATGAAATTTTGTTTTGAAGCATGGAGTAGCATGGGTAACAGTCTTCACGCTGGGTACTTGTATGTGGGCATACCTGCATGTGGGAGGACCTTCCTGGAAAGGATAGATGAGCGGTGTCTCATTTCAAAGACCATCAGAAATATGTGTTTTCCGATGATCTGAAGTGACCCCTGTGGAAGGGTCATACCCCCCCCCACACACACACAAAGGAGTTGCAACACACAGGTTGAGAAATGCTGCTCTAGAGACAGTTGTTATGTCACGTTTGGGTCATGAAGAGCAAGGATTGTGTAATGAATTTGGGTACCATTTATGACAAGACTGTAAAGCCTTAATGTTTGAAGATTGTCCACAGTTCCCTTGATTCTTGCAGTTAGCAGCCTAGGATGTAACCATCAAGCCAACAGATAAGTCCCTTGATTCTTTATGAGTTATGATATTTTAAATGCAAATTCAAAAGTTAGTTATAATAAGTACCCTGAAATGTGCTATCTGAGCAAAAATCACAGAAGTAAACAAACAAACAAAAAACCAGAAAATAACCAAAAAAGCAGGAGGTAGCTTGTTGATAGGAAATTAACAAAATGTTAATTTCATTGTTGGGGGGAATTCAAGGTCCTTTGAGTCTTGAAACATAATGCTCTATTAGGAGAATATTGACCACTAAGAGCATATGAACTCAGTCAAAAACCAAAACCAAACTGACTGGCATCAAATCAAACTCATAGTGATGGATTTTGTAGGTCTGCTCCTTTGGGTTTCTATGGTAGTAAATCTCCATGGGAGGAATGTGATAGGTAGGTTTCTTGTGCCAAAATGGCCAATGAACACATGCGGGATTTATTGAAGGGCAGAGAGATAAATGGCTCAGTGAGCCTCACCTTTATTGTCTCTTGCTCTTTGACCATCGGACCAGTGTGTGGCTGCCTTGCTTGTTCTGTGCCTCAATTTGCAAGCTACACTACCTGTGGAACACGTAATCCATTGACTGTGTCACTGTAATTTGAGGTTCCTTCAAGACCTGCTTCGCTACCCTATTGGAATTTACATCTCTTGAACTGGGAACTGTCGGACCCTGTCATATGGCTGACTGTTGGTGACCTGCCTTCTGTTTGCTGCCTGTGGCTGGATGGCCTGAATTGTTCTACAGAGGACTACCCGGTAGCCCTCAAGACTTTAAGAACTGCCAGTGTCTCACAGCTGTCTCATGGGAGTGAGTTGCACTGAGCCATTTGTACTGCTTTATAGATTAATTGTTTATTTCTTGTGTTATCTAGCTATATAAATATATTAAAAATTATTAGCGTTCCAGTTTTGGTCTCTAGAGAACACTGTCTAACATGATGAGATAATCTTGTCTTTCTCCAGTGGAGCAGCTAGCTGGTGGGTTTGAACTGCTGACCCTGAGGTTACCAGCCCAACATGTAATTGCCTATGTCACTGACTTTCCTATAAGCTTAGCAGGAGGATTACAGTAAACATAACAGGGCATCCTGGTTTTCTTCTTACTTTCTGTCTTTGTTCTTTTCTTTTTAAACAAGTTACCTCACCCACCTGTAAACTTTGAACATCCAACTGACTTCAAGTTTTCCATAAAGAGTTCTAAAAAAAATACTGTTCTGATGGTTATTGATACAAAAGAGGGTCTCCAACTCCCAAAGAGTAACAACCCAATGGCAACTTTGGTTAACCAGAAAGCTGCTGCCTCATCCAACCACAAGGATGTGTAGTAGCTTTCCTTTTATGAAAACTCTGACCCTGCTTTGCTCAGGAGGCTGCTTTGTCTTCCCGTGCTCTCTGATTCAAATCTGCTGAATAAAGGCTTTCATCTCTTGTTATGTCAGTGATTTTCTTTCAGCAGTCTTTAACTGCTAAGAAAAGGATTTCATTTTCTTTTGATTCATAATTACAACCCATGGAAGCAGTAGTCAAGAAAACAAATGACTAACAGCATTGGGAAAATCTGCAGCCAATGATATTTTTGAAATGGTAAAGAGCGAAGATATCACTTTGAGGACTAAGGTCCATCTAACCCAAGACGTGGTGTTTTTGATCACCTCGTATGCACATGAAAGCGGGACCACGAATAAGGAAGGCAAGGAGAGGAGAACTGATGCCTTTGAATTACGGTGTTGTGAAGACCATGGAATCGCGCGGAGAGTTGAAAGAATAAACATATCTGTTTGGAACAAGTGTAGCCAACTGCTTCTTAAAAGTGAGGATGATGAGATTTGGTCTCATGTTCATTGAGAGATCAGCCCCGGGAAGCTTGGAAAGCGGGGAGTTAGCAAAAAAGAGACAGCAAGGTAGATGGACACAGTCATTGCAATGACAGGATCAAACAGGAATAATTGTGAGCAAGGCACAGGATGAAATAAGGTTTTGTTCTCTTGGTCATCCGGTCGCTGTGAGTCTGTACTCACTCGATGACAGCTAACAATGACAACAACAACTCCTAAACTTTAAAAATCGTGATCCTTTTATCCATGTATCGAAAGACATAGCTTCTCTCAGACTTTGGGGTTACTGGATGGGGTCTAGGAAGGACAGTGTCCCTGTGGTCAGTCTCTGGTGGCCAAGTGCAGCAGTCTTATACATTTCTACATTCTATGAACTCTCACTCCAGGCTCGCTAGCATTGAGTCGATTTTGACTCCCCATGTTTCTATATGTTATGAAATTATTTGAATAGCATAACTTATCCTTCACCCTTCCCACCCAACTGATGGTTCCACCTGGCTGCCAGGTACTGGTTTAGGTTCTGAATGGAGGACTTCCTAGTGTTCTCTCCCGTTTGTTATGGACTAGGTGGGTCTTGGAAACATAGGGACTATGGAGGGCTCACTTGCTGCTCTAAAGTTTTATTTTATACATTTCCTGGAGAAAGTGATTGATTCCATACCAGTGTTGACAGGGTTGTGAATTTGTACCTGTTATCTATGACTTAAAATAGGATATGGTGGTAACAAAAGCTATATTTGAATGCTTTAATAATTAAAAGTCACTGCTATTCTTGTTAGGTATTATCTAGTTGATTCCAATGGATAGAGATACTCTGTATAACAGAAGAAAACACTGCTGAGTCCTATGTCATCTCCATCATTATAACTTTGCTGAACTTACTGCCACGGCCACTGTGACAATCTTTCAGAGAGTTGTCCCCTTCTCTTGCTGAATTTCCACTCTTTCTATAAATAGAGGGAAAAAAGAGTAGACCAAATATATTTTTTCTTGTTGAAAAAATTTTTGAATAAGGTCAGGTTGATTTTAAAAGTATATGAAGATTGAGAGACATTTTTAATTGAGTCTAGTCTGGAGAACGGATTTTCAGGTGTTGTAATGACTACGCTTCAGGCTGCTATCTGTAAGGCTAGCAGTTGGAAACCATCCGCACCTCTGCAGGAGAGAAAACGGGGCTTTCTACTCAGTAAAGAGTTACTAACTTAGAAACTCACAGGGGCAGTTCTACTCTGTTCTAGAGGGTCACTGTGAGTCAGAAAGGACTTGAGGGAAACGATTTTGTGTGTGTGTGTGTGTGGTCTATGTTTAAGGACAATTAATTAATAAAAAAACTTGAAATTTTTAACTGTTTGAAATTGAGCTCGTCCTTTTAAAGGAAAAATAAAAGGGATCTAGATTTTCAGAATGAGTTGAGTTGGCAGCTGACAATATAATAATAATCTTCTCAACTGCAAGTTATGTTCAATTCACCCAATACTTAGTGGCTAAACCCAAAATAACTAAAATATATCAGATAAATGAAAAATAACTTACAATGGTGTATTAAGCTGGATTGTCTAGAGAAACAAAACCAATTACACTCATATGTGTAGGAAAGAACTTTATATCAAGAAGTAATTAAATATCAAAAGGTGTCCTATCCTGGCCAACTCAAGTCTATGGACCCCATGCTAGCAGAACCTTCTTCAGTCTTACATAGCTGCTAAGAAACAATCTTACATAGCTGCAGGCTGAGATACAGCAGAGAGATCACAGGCCTGAGAACACAGTCACATGGATCCAAGTTCAGTGAGGTATAGCAGCAGGGTGCTGACCCAAATGCTCACAAGTTCGGCGGCCCAAATGGGGCCACTGAATAGAGGATATAAAATGGAGTAACCATGGAAAGTTAAAAGGCTGACAAGAAGTCCACCCCGCACACACTCACTCAATGCTGTCAATAGTTCACCAAAAGGCCAAGTTGTCCCTAACTGGGCAGGTGTAAAGCAATTGATTTTCCTGGGACTAATTCTTCACCCTCAGCCTTTAAAAAAAAATAGTCCCCGGTACTCTTTTATGGGAAATACCTCAAAGAAGTATTGTCTCAAACAATTATATCATTAGTGATTTGTGTGGCTTTAAACACTTGTCTCAATGGCTCTTAGAGATCTGATTTATGTTTCTGTAAAAACCTTTAGAGGAGAAAGAAACAAAATGCAGATTTAATTACCAGAAGAAAATGAAAGAAAAATGTAAAATCATATTAAGGTTCTGAGAATGAATTAAACATCTTTGGTGTCGTAGTGGTTATGCATTGGGCTGCTAACTGCAAGGTTAGTGGTTCGAAACCACCACCTATTCCCTTGGAGAAAAATGGAGCTTTCTACTCCTATAAACACTTACGGTCTTGGAAACCAACAGGGGCAGTTCTACCCTGCCCTTAAAAGCTTGCTATGAGTTGACATCAACATGATGGCAGTGAGTTTGGTTTGGGGTTGGAGATCATAAAATGAAGTATGAAACTGAGATTTAAAAACTACATCAGAAAGATCATTGTTTCAATGTATTGAGAAAAATTTTTTAAAACCTCATAGATTCTCTAGATGGACTTGACTTCATAAGAAGAGAAACTTTGCAAAGCAGATAAAAAGACTGGACATGGAAGTGAACAGCCATATGCTAATCTTTGGAAATAAAAGAGGTAGCCTTTTATATCCTTATTTGCAGGAAAAATATACTTATGAAATAAGGATAATTCTTATAAAAGACACATTATTTTCCAGAAGGGGAAGAAACTCATAATAATTGAGTGTTAACTTACTCTCAGATGACTCATGGAAATACATACAATAAATCACTTAAGAAAGATATCTAAGCTGAAATCTTGTATACCTCAGTCACTCTAAGTCTTCCTTGCTGATAGAAACAGCCTGCTCACCTGGGTCTAAGGATGCCAGCCTTCCATAATTGAATATATTGTAATGCTGTGTCCTAAGACAACTGTCTTGCAAGAAGTGTCTGTTTTTCTCTAAATATACCCTAGTAATATTCCTTGTAGTTACTATATTTATAAATAAGGTCAGATCTCAGTATGATTCAGGAAGAAAAGCACAAATATTAACATAGAAGAAATAACTTAAGCATGAAATAAATGGTCATATTTTGGTAATTAATATTTGTAGAAACCAAGAGTATATGAATAGGAATAATTTTTGAAGTTGTTAGACCAAGAAGGATACACTGTAACACTGGATCAGATTATAACAAATAATGCTACATAATTTGTATGCTTAATTATAATTATATAATGAAAATTATGAATAAATGAATATTAATGCATAAATAAAATATATGGCATCATGATTAATTTAAAAAAATTTTAAGTAGAGGAAAAACACCATAAAAGTACATATAGTATTATTCAGAATAAGAAAAAAACTAATTCATGTTTAGAAAATCTAGTTCAAAGGAACATGTATTTAATAATGTTGGACTAGGTAATACCACAACTCCAAATGAAGTTCCGGAGTGCTACAAATGATTAAAAATTTGATCACTAGAAGAAAGTTGGTGGATTAAGTGCACCTAATAGTAGCGTGGAAGAAAGAACTAGTGTTCTACTTCTGAACATTTGTCACAACTTAAAAAAACTCATATGTGGTTCCCATGAGAGGGAATCAACTCAAGAGCAGTAACAACAACAGTGGAATGCTTGTGAGTTACTGGGGGGTGCAAATCATCAACCCCGGTGTTTGTTAAGTGAAAGACTAAAGGTTCCAGGCATATCAGAAGAAGGTCCTGGAGGTTTCCTTCTGACCCAGCACCCATGGACAATGCAGGGGAGCCGTCCACGCGGATGCACGGGCTGGCCCAGAGCTGGAAGTGACGCCCTGGCAACAGGAACGGAAGGTTATTGACTAATCACAATTTGTTCTAGTTTTTTATATTTTCTGTTGTGTTTTCTATCGAGGTTTCTTTCTTTTATCTTGTCATTGTTGGGGGTGTTTTGTTGTTTGTTTTCATTTCGTACATTATACTGTATATGAAATCAGGGTAGGAAAATCTGTAGAAACCATAACTGGATTAGTATTCCCCTAGGGACATGGAGTGGGGAGCTTGGGAGGAAATGGGAAGCTAAAACATGATGTATACAAGAACGAAGGAAATGTTCTAAAATTGATTGTGGTGATGATTGCGCAACTCTTTTTCATATGATTAAACTATTGAATTGCACGGCATGTGACTTTCATGTCAATAAAGCTATTTAAAAAAAGAAAATAGCAAAAACAATATACTTAAAAGGACTTCATTATGTTCAGATCATATGTTTTCTGAAGAAAGAGCTGGAATAGTGAGATAAACAGGAAAAAAAAAACCCTCGAATTTGGAATTGAGCATTTTCAACAGTTTCTTGATTTTCTTTCATTTTCCTATAATATTGATAATATCACTTAAAAGTGTAAACTGAAAAGCTATCACTCACGGTCAATTCTTTATTTGCAAAACTTTATTGGGGTCATAAGAGTAATTAGATTAAAAAACACTTACCCTATAAATTTGCTTATTCTGGACATCTACTATAAATGGACACATACAGTATGTACTTACTTAGTCTAGTGTTTTCACTTAACATAATGGTTTTGAGATTGAATCATTTATGAGATAGTTAAATTTCATCATGCCGATCTGGCTGATAAACACATGTGGGGTTAATTGAAGGGTGGAGAGATCAATGGCTTGGTGAGCCTCGCCTTTCTAGTTCTTGGGTTTCTTGTTTTGTGATGGTCGTGCCAGGGTGCAGCTGCCTTAGTCAGTTCTCTGCTTCAGCTGGCAAGGCGAACTTCCTGCAAGAGATTCCCAAGAAGTCGCATGGACCTACCCTGATGCAGCCGTGTGGAGACCCCTGCCAGTGCTGAGATGCTTACATGTGTATTGATTTGACTTTCCTCCTGCAGTCAGTAGGTATATTGTGAGATGGAGGAGGACTTTGTGGATTGGTGTCAGACATATGGGTTCAAGTTGGAGTTGTGGCCTTGGGCAGCACTAGGTTGGGATGTTTTCTTGATGTGCACTTAACCTTTATATAAAACACTCTCTTATACATGAGTTTCTGTGGACTTGTTACTCTAATATACCCAGACTAACGCAATGTAGGACTTCATTTCTTTTAATTGGTTAATGATATTTCATTTATCGAAGAACCATATTTTGTTTATGCATTCATGAATTTATGGTCATTTTATTTTGGCTATTAAGAATAATCTAGCCACTGGTACATATGAGGGCTGGAGGCACAGGGAATCCAGGGTGGATGATACCTTCAGGACCAAGGGTGTGAGGGGCGATGCTGGGAGAGCGTAGGGTGAGTGGGTTGGAAAGGGGGAACTGATTACAGGGATCCACATGTGACCTCCTCCCTGGGAGAGGGACGGAAGAGAATGGGGGGAAGGGAGACTCCGGATAGAGCAAGATATGACAAAATAACGATGTATAAATTACAAAGGGCACATGAGGGAGGGGGGAGCGGGGAAGGAGGGGGAAAAAAAAGGACCTGATGCAAAGGGCTTAAGTGGAGAGCAAATGCTTTGAGAATGATTGGGGCAGGGAATGTATGGATGTGCTTTATACAATTGATGTATGTATATGTATGGATTGTGATAAGAATTGTATGAGTCCCTAATAAAATGTAAAAAAAGAAAAGGGAAAAGAAAGAAAGAAAAGAAAATGATTAGGGCAAAGAATGTACAGATGTGCTTTATACAATTGATGTATGTATATGTATGGACTGTGATAAGAGTTGTATGAGCCCCTAATAAAACGTTTAAAAAAAAAAAGAATAATCTAGCTATTGAGACATGGTGGGATAGTAGAGTCCCTTGCTACATCATCTTAGAAATCAGCCAAAGAGTAATTACAACTAAGAATCATACAGAGCTGTTAAACCACATCCTGGAATGAGCTGGGAGGTTGAGTAAGCCACTGAATTGAACACTCTTCTAAAGCTGTTATTCAGGAAACCCAGGTGAAAAACAAAGCCAAACCAGAGAAGAGGGAAACTACCCAACAAAGGCCAAAACAAGTATACACAGTGTCTCAGAATAAGTTCAGCTTACCAGTCTTACCAATTGGAAGAAAAAGTATGCATGTACTCTATTAACACAGTTTAGCCACTTCCAGGCAAACTGCAATGTTACTCAAATTTTGATGATCGTATAACATTCTTGTTGCACTTGAGGGGGATAAAAACCCTGAAACTTCCCTCCATTCAGAGAGACTTTACATTCCTAGTTCTAATAAGTGATCATTAAAAAAGATAGGAGCAAAGTGGATGTTAGATGAGACTCTGAAACTTGCAGCACATGGAAGAAATTTTGAAGTTGAAGAGCTGAACAGAAAATTTCTAAGCGCAGAGAAGAAAACAAAGTAAAATATTATAATGAAATGTGCATAGATCCAAGAATTGATTTGGGGCTTGCACAAATTCCTAGCTCCAACTTAAGAACAATCAGTTCTTACATCTAGGCACTGCTGAACACTGCCCACTTTAAGGAACACATAAGATACCAGTGCTGTAGCAAAACATGGTGAAGAATTTAGATGGTGCCTGGCTATCACATAAAATAGCATCTGGGATCTTAAAGATTTGTCTCCAAACAAGCAGCCATCTAAGTTAGATGTCAACTAAGTCCACCATAATCAGTCACAGAAGGATTGTAAAGCATATAATCCAAAATCAAAGGAGGGATTAGTATTGTGAGACTCTGGTTTGCATAAGGCTATGGATGGCATTAGGAGCCCAAGATTAATTTGTGGGAACTACATAGGAAATAAACCTCCAGTGAACTCCCTCTATCCACAATTGAGGGATGGAAGGAAATAAGCAGAGTGCATTGGAGAGATCAGTTCAGAAGATCAGAGGCATAAATCTGACTTGAACAGCTAAAACCTTGTCTGTTGACACCCTGCCCTCCCTCTGAGACATGCTGGACCCAATCAGGTCTTCAAAACTTTCTGTATACTTGTGTTTGTTTGTTCATATTAGGGTGTATCTCAGAGGTCTTATGTCATTGAGGGTCACCCTCACCAAGTTGTGTTATATACTTTTTGTGTCTCCATATATGAAACCAGGATTGATTAACCTATAGGGACAGCAAGTTGAATAAGGGTTTAGCTTGGGGCAAAGGGAGAATAACAGCGGTGGGTGGGGGATGGGGGTGGTAAAAGGGAGACGATGTCAAGGAGTTCAGGAAGAAAAAGAATGTTTGGAAACTGATTGTGGTAGCAATTGTACAATTCTACTTTATGTGATTCAACTATGGAATGATATGATATATATTAACTACCAATTAATAATAGCTGGAACAAAATTAAATAGTTTTCTTCTGAGAAAATGTGCAAATATCTAGACTTAGACTACAAAACAGAAGACAATGTTCAGCATAAACTGAGAGAATTTAAGAAAAATCCAACCCTTGAGATGCAATACTGAAAGATTCTAGGGGAAAAATATTGAATGATGCAGAAAGCATCCAAACAGAAGCAAAGAATATACAGAGGTACTGTACTAAGAGATCTAATGGACATTCCATCATAGAGGTAGCATCTGAGCATGAACCAATGCCATGGTACTGAAGGAAGACTTTCAAGCGGCACCAGAAGCTTTAGCCAAAAACAAGGATCGAGGAATTGCTGAAATACCAATTGTATTGTTGCAACAAGCTGATGAAAAACTGGGAAGCACTCAAACATCTATGCCAGGAAACTTGTACGGCAGCTACTCGACTAATTGACTGGAATGGATTCATATTTGTATCCATTCCACAGGAAGTGACCTAAACAAATTGTAGAACAACATAATTGCTATTACATCAAAGTACAATTTTGCTGGAGATGATCTAACTGTGGTTGCAGCAGTACATTGCAAGGGAGTTGCCAGGGGTTCTGGTCAGATTTAGAAGAGAGTGTGGAATAACAGCTACCATTGTGGATGTCAGACAGCTCTTGGCCAAATCAGAGAATTCCACAAAGACATTGACTTTGTGTTTTAGTGACTATGCCGAGGCATTGAACTGTGTGAATTGTAAAAAAACAATGGATACCCCTGAGAAGACGGGGAATTCCAGAGCACTTCATTGTGCTCACTTGAAACTTATATGTGGATCAAGAAGCAGTTGTGCAAACAGAACAAGGGACACTGAGTGGTTTAAAGCCAGGAAAGGTGTGAGTCAAGTTTGTATTCTTTTTTCCATACATATCTAATTTGTGTCCTTAGCAAATAATCAGAGAAGCTCGACTATATTAAGACAAACGAGGCATCAGAATTGGAAGAAGGCTTATTAATCAGTGAGATGCAGATGATACAATTTTGCTTGCTGAGGGTGAAGAAGACTTGAAGCATTTGCTGATGAAGGTCAAGGATGACAGTTTTCAGGAAGGATTACAGCTCAATGTAAAGAGAACTCAATTCCTCAACCTCGAGCAATTTGAAAATGGAGGAGAGATTGAAGTTGTCAAGGATGTTGCCTTGCTTGGATCCATAATCAGTGCTTGTGGAAGCAGTAGTAAAAACATCAAAGGACCCCTTGATTCAGGGAAATCAGCTGCATAAGACCTCATTAAAGGTTTGAAGAGCAAGGATGTTATCTTGAGGACTAAGGTGTGCCTGACCCTAGCTATGGCATTTCCAATAGCCTTAATTGCAATAACGTGAAAGTTGGACATTGAGTAAGGAAGATTGAAGAAGAATCCATGCATTTGAATTATTGTGCTAGTAAAGATTTTGAAAACACTATGGCTTGACAAAAGAATAAGCAAATCTGTCTTGGCAGAATTGCAGCAAAAGTGCTCCTGAGAAGGAAGGCAAAACTTCAGCTCACATTCTTTGGTTGGTCGTGTTATCAAGAGAGGCTACTCTCTGCAGGACATCATGCTTGGTAAAGTAGAGCAGCAAGAAAGAAGAAGATCCTCATGAAGTGGACAGACAAGAGTGACCTCAACAATAGGTTCAAACATACCAATAATTGTGAGGATGGTGCAGAACCAGATAATTTTTCATCCTGTTTTTACCTAGAGTCCATGAGTTGGATCCTACTTGATGGAACCTAATAGCAGCAAAATCACATTCTTTACCGTCCCCTCAAGAATTATTCTGAATCAAATCCAAGATCTGTAATTCTGGCAATATAAGGGCTAATCAAAAGGATTTCATTTAAGACATACATTGTTTTTCGCCCGAGGATACACATTTAAGGATGTCTCTGCGAGCAGTAGATAGTGGTAGACAAATCCTCTCAGTTAGATTGTGTCTCGATCTCATTATGGCACCTTTCAAAAAATATCCAATCAAATCAGTCACTTCCTAGGGGATCTCCCGGGCCAGTTAAACTCAAGGTAGACTGGTCAGCTCAGAAAGTGGCAGTGACTTTTTGTTTTTAGATTGGCATTCGTGCTTTTACATTGTGGGCAATTTAATCACTGGCATGAAACAAAAAGCGTTTAAAGGGTTGAATGGGAAGCCAATGCTCTCTGTCAACTTTCACTTGAACCACAAGAAAAAGTAAATAATAATGAAAAATAAATGATTTGTTATCAGAAATTCAAATGCAAAAAAAGTATTGTTTGAAGTACATAAGAACAGCTCACAAGTAATGGGCAGATCATGACAGCATCACAGAGGTATATGTGCCTGCAGCTACAGTCGTGCTTAGAAGAAAACCTAGAGCCTTGCGAGTTTACAGTCAGTGCTATATGCTTTTAAACTTCAAAGGAGGACAAAGGAAGTCCCAAAAGAAAGAAAGAGAATAATTGTTAAAACAGTAGAAATAAATATATGTTATATATATTAAGCATAAGATAAAGCCAGCAGCAACAACAAATGATTGAATTTTAGGAAAGCCTTAAAAACTTGTAGAAAAACTTAAAAAAAAAACAACCCAAACAGAACAAACAAAAATAAAACTAGTATCAGAAACGAAAGAAGGGACTCCGCTGCCAAAGATTATAAGACACTAAAGGGGTGATGAAGAGGTGGCATGAATGAGTGAACCCTGGGCTTATTATAGCCCCAAGTATGTAACAGTAGAACAGTGCTTCCCGGGGATTTTAATGGCTAATTTTTCAGAGATAAATTGTCAGGCCTTTATTATGACACATATCTGGGTGGAATGAAATCATCAGTCTCTCAATTATCAGTCAAGCATGTTAATGATTTGTTCCATCCAAGAATGCACTCACTCACTCACTCACTCACTCACTCACTCACTCACTCACTCACTCACACACTGCCATCAAGTGAATTCCAACTCACAGATCTCA
The DNA here is from genome assembly GCF_050624435.1 of Tenrec ecaudatus. Taxonomy (NCBI): domain Eukaryota; kingdom Metazoa; phylum Chordata; class Mammalia; order Afrosoricida; family Tenrecidae; genus Tenrec; species Tenrec ecaudatus. The sequence goes on from NC_134530.1 coordinate 307,238,981, forward strand.
TAAGTCAGACTGGAATTGTTCTACAAGTTTTCCATGTCTGTAAATCTTTATAGGAAGAGACAACCTTCCCTTTCCATCACAGAGCAGCTCGTGGGCTGGAACCACATGGTGCCACTGGATTACTTAAGGATACCTTAATTTGATACTTTACATCATAAATTTGATACTTTACATCAACTGTATAAACACTTAAAAACACAAAGACCATAAGTTCATTTGCATATGTGCTGATCTCCAACAGAAAAGCAAAATTACAAACTACCAAAATTCAAATAAGAAGAAAATAGAATTTTAAACAGCCTTCCGCGTATTAAGGCATGGGATTTGCAATGCAAGACCCTTGCTTTGCTTGGAATACACAGAAGGCAGACCCTAATGAAATGCTGGAGGTTTGCTCCAAAGTGCTCTTAGAGTCAATATCCGTGGAATTGAAAGAAACACAACAGGGTTGGGAATAGGGAGACATAAAACTGTGCTTCACAGTCTGAGGAAGCCGTGGTTAACCAAGCAGTGTTCTTAATGTCAACGGCAGTGTTTCACGAGGGCTGAAGCTTTATCCTTCCATTCAGTCACTTCACGAAAGCTGTCAAGAGAACGTGGTTTGAGTAAAGCGATCCTTGAGAGGAGGGGGTGCTAAGAATTATCTGCTGGCAGCATTCCCAGCAGCTGAGGTAGTGAGTCCTTCATTCCTGAAGGAGAAGCCAGGCAGCAATGCACAGTGCCCACTAAGACATTTCTTGGCATGAGTCAACCTGGACTATATCTTAGATATAACAGAATGAAGCATTACCCAGTGGTTTGCCTTCGTCACAATCTTCCAATATAATTCATCTCCGTCCTTTCTCTCTAGCGTGTTGTTCTAGGGATTCTCCCATGGATATAGTTCATGTCCTCTTCTTGCTGTTTCAGTAAATGTCACTTGGTTTATTCCCAGGCTACATTCAAAGAGAAGAGAGCCCTTGAAAGCATTTGCATTGACGAGCATCCTCGTTTTTACCAAATATTTTCAAATGTTCTATATGGAGATCTCAGTTTCAGAGATTAGATTTTTAAAATGAAGTTTTCTTTTTATGCGTGTTTGATCTCCTTGTTTTGAGATGATTACTAAAAAGGAATGTAATGATATTTCACATTAACTTGAGCATTTTAAATGTGTTAAAATAATCTTAGGATCACTGTCAAAGCCAAGGTTCTATATTTTCATTTCTAAAGGTACTCAACAGTGAAACTGACAAAATTTAGGAAAGGAATGGCAGAGGGACACCCTGTGTTAAAAAAATGGCAATTCCAGGGAATACATGATTGAGAAAGGGCAGTGGCAGTTCAGTGGAAGAACAAAGAGTTCTTCCTCGTCTTGTGAGAAACTGGGCTTCAATTCTTGACCAAAGAATCTCATGTGCAGTAATCTCCACCAGTCAGTGGAGGTTCACCTGTCTTATGATGCAGAACAGGTTTCAGAGGAGCTTCCGGACTAAGACATACTAAGAAGAAATATTTGATGACATCCTTTCACAAATAAGCCCTTGAAACCTTGTGCACTACAACAGTCAGTACCGGGTAATGTTTCCTTACATTGGGTATAGATTTGCTTAGTGGGTTAGGACTTGGCCTGCTAACCAAAAGGTCATCAGTTTGAATCCATCAGCTACTCCATGGGGAAAAGGAAGATTTCCAGACTTAAAAGCTCACAGGGCTGTAGGCAACTGGACATCCCCTTATGGAAGGGCCATGGGGAGGAGACGAGCCAGATAGGGTGCAGTGTAGCAATGATGAAACAGAACTTTCCTCTATTTCTAAATGCTTCCTCCCCACCCACTATCATAGTCCCAATTTTACCTTACAAATCTGGCTAGACCAGAGGAACAAAGGGAATCCAGGGCGGATGATCCCTTCAGGAGCAGTGGTGAGAGTGGAGATACTGGGAGGGTAGAGGGAGAGTGGGGTGGAAAGGGGAACCCATTACAGGGGGACAGACAGCAGAAAAGTGGCTGAAGGGAGACGCCTGACAGTGTAAGACATGGCAAAATAATAATAATTTATAAATTATCAAGGGTTCATGAGGGAGAGGGAAGGGGAAGGGAGGGTAAAAAATGAGGAGCTGATGCCAGGGGCTTAAGTGGAGAGCAAATATTTTGAGAACAATGAGGGCAATGAATGTACAAATGTGCTTTACACAATTGATGTATGTATGGATTGTGATAAGAGTTGTATGAGCCCCCAATACAATGATTAAAGGGAAAAAAAAGCTCACAAGGCCAGTTATGATGACCAACTGCCATTGAGTCAATTCTGACTCCTCATGGCCCTATTAAAGCATAAGTCTGGGCCCAACCCAACAATATGATTGAACACTGTGTTCTCAATTAGATATGAAATTTTTGACAACATGATCTGTTTGAAAGTGAGGGACAACTTTTCATTGTTATCTAAATGTTTTTAAAAGTTAGATATATAATATAAAAAACTGAAAATCATTGGGGTATGTACATATATACTCAAGTATAAGCCAACCTGAATATGAGCCAAAGCACCTAAGTTTACCACAAAAGCTGCTTAAAAATGTGCTGAAACCTAAGTTCCCATCGATAGATGAGTGGATTAGTAAACTCTGGCACCCACAATGGAGTACTATAAAGCACTGTAAAGCACGGACGATCACATGAAACATGTCGTTTTGTGGGAAGAGCTGGAAGAAACCATGTTAAGCGAGGTAAGCCAAAGTCAAAAGGACAGGTATAACATGAGTCCCCTGAGGTAAGTACAATTAGCACGGCAGGAATAGAAGAATAAATACCTATCTCTCAATAAACGGGTGGAAGCACAGATAGTTGGGGGGAGAGAAGACCACATCCAGGGAGGTACATAAGAGTCCAACACAAAGAAGGGGAAGAGGAGCAGGTGGAGGGAGAATCGGGGTGGGGAGAAACTGAGTCGATGGTAGGGGGGAACAGGGCACTAACTCACCCAGGGGGAGAGTATTGATTGTGTCCCCACAGAACTGGAATGTGCATTCAGACCCCACCATGACAAGCCAAACTAGAAGGACAACATAATGTGTGGAGAAATCAACAAAAAGACTGGACCACATGCCAGCCCTAACCAGAATCAGCCCGACCCCCACCATGGAAGGGAGTGACACAGAAAATGAATATAGATCATCTAGTGTGGGAAAGGAACTGACCTACCCTACCCAGAAGGAAGCTGAAGCAAAGGAAGGAGGAAGAACAGAGCGGAGCACACCTGGGCCCACCAAGCTCAGAGGACGATAGCCCGGCTCAGAGGGCCCAATGTACAGAGAGGACCATATAGTCGGCCCTGCTGCGAGATGCGACATCCTGCACTGACCCATGGCTCTACACGGGACAGCACCTGAGACACAGTGGGGGATGTGCGACTGAGCTGCCCCCACCACACTGAGGCAAACACTGGGGGCGTGCAATTGAGTGGCAGGGGAATGAGAGCAAGGAGGTCCTGAGGGAGTATAAAGGATGCACTTTGGGGCCAGGACGTGGCATCCCATCAGACTCATCCGGAAAGCACTCCTAAAGGTCAACAAATAACCTTGAACTATTAACAGGCTTTTCTTTTTTTTGCTTTTCTTTTAAATTTTGTATGCCAGTAGCTTTTTGTTTGTTAGCTTGTCGGTGTTGCTGCCATCATCGCCATGTTCTTATGTGCCACTTTGTTTGGTGCTGTCAAAGCCATCCACAATTTTATGCACATATTATTATCTCTGCAGGTCCACCTAGACAAGATAGGCTGGACAAACAATGTGAGAAGAAAATAACGGGACCAATGGTTCTGGAGGGACATGAGAGTGTGGGAGGTAGGGGAAGGGAGGAGGTGTTGGCCAATCCAGGGACAAGGGAACTAGGAGTGGTTCAAAACCAGTGGAGGGAGGGGATAGGAGGACTGGTAGGGAGTGACCAAGGCCGAGGTAACAGATGAATCACTGAAACCAGAATGAAAGCTGAACAAGGTAGTGGGACAGTAGGAAAGCGAAAGGAAATAGAGGAAAAGAGTAGGAGACCAAGGGCATACCTAGAGGCCTAAATACAGACATGTACATATATAAATATATTTATGATTATGGGGCAAATAGACCTATGTGCATATATTTATAGGTTCAGTAGTAGGGTAGTAGGTGGACATTGGGCCTCCTCATGCACATTCCCCTAATACAAGAACACCTTGCTCAGCTAAATGGTCATTTCATGATACCCACCTTCTTAGCATGGTCGCTGAAGACAAACATGTGCATAAGCAAACGTGGTGAAGCCTGGCTATCAAAAGATATAGCGTCTGGTGTCTTAAAACCTTGAAGGCAAACACGCGGCCATCTAGCTCAGAAGCAACAAAGCCCACAGAAAAGAAGCACACACACCTGTGTGACCACGAGATGTTGAAGGGATCAGGTAGCAGACACCAAAGAACAAAAAACATCATTGTGTGATCACCTTCCCCACATAAATGCTGAAGACAAATGTATACATAAGTAAGTGTGGTGAAGAAGGCTGATGGTGCCTGGGTATTGAGAGATCTAGTGTCTGGGGTCTTAAAAGCATGAAAGTAAACAATCAGCCATCTAGCCCAGAAGCAACAAAGCGCACATGGAAGCAGCACACCAACATGTGTGATCATGAAGGGCCCAGAGGACCAGGTTTCAAGCACCAAAGGCAGGGGGGTGGGAAATCATATCATCGTGAATGAGGGGAGCACGTGATGGGGACCCAATGCCCATCTGTAGACAACTGGACATCCCTTGCAGAGGTGCAGTGGGAGGAAATGAGTCACTCAGGGTTCCATGTAGCCATAATGAAACTCACAACCTTCCTCTGGTTCTTAAACGCTTTCCCCCCCTCCCCGCCCCGCACTATCATGATCCTAATTCTACCTTGCAATCCTGGTTAAACCAGAGGATGCACAGCAGTACAGATAGGAACTGGAAACACAGGGAATCCAGGAGAGATGAACCCCTCAAGACCAGTGATGAGAGTAGCGATACTGGGAGGGAAGGCGGCCTAGAAAGGGGGAACTGATTACGGGGATTTACATATTACCTCCTCCCTGGGTGATGAGCAACAGAAAAGTGGGTGAAGGGAGATGCCAGGCAGTGGTAGATAAGATTAAAAAATAATTTATAAATTATCAAGCGTTCATGAGGAGGGGGAGCGAGGTGGGAGGGGGAGGGAAAAAAATGAGGAGCTGATTCCAGGAACCCAAGCAGAAAGCAAATTTTGAGAATGATGAGGGCATCGAATGTATAAGTGCATGTTACACAATTGATGTAGGTGTGGATTGTGATAAGAGTTGTATAAGCCCCAATAAAATTATTTTTTTTAATGTGCTGAAAAACTCGCCTTATACATGAGCATATACGGTAAGTTTCCATGCCCCTCTTATATTAACTGTAACTTTTAGACATGCAATGTTTTTCTATGTGAAAAATGAATAAATAATAACAACATAAAGGTATTCTATCAAAGAAATAAAATATTAAAAGATGGTCTGGTTTCCAAAGCACTACTATAATTCTTTAATGCATCTTATATTAATTTATGATACAATTCCTGAGTGGGACAAACCAGATCACACACGTGGCTGATAACATTCAGGTTAGAGATTTAGGACTATCCAGATGGCATCGTGATAATGTGTTGGCCTGCTAACCACAAGGTCAGCAGTTCAAAATTGCCGGCCACTCCATTGGAGAAAGAGAAGGCCTTCTACTCCAGTAAGAGCTAAAGCCTCAGAAAACCATGGGGACACTGTCATACAAGATGGCCTTGTAGCAGAATACACTTGGCAGTCAGTTTGGTTTGGGGTTAGAGGCACCTTTGAAGAAAGGCCTGACAAGCAACTTCCAGAAAATAAGCCCTTAAAAATCTTATCAAACAGTTTTATTATGACATTTACACGGTTGCCATGGATCAGAAGCTACTCAACAGCACTGCTGTGTGTTTGCAGTCTACCCTGATAGTCACAATTATTTTAATTTTCATATAAATCAAGAAGGGATCAATTAACTGTGGCAGTGCATAATTCTTCTGGAAAAGATTGTAATGTTTCTTTCTGCCTTATGTAATTGTATAAAGCACACTAATCAGTAAAGAGATAACCCACTGTCTCAAAGGCCTTCCTAGATGTTCTAAGTAGTTGCATATCCTATTTCATCAACTCAGTGACTGTGTCCCACTAAACCCCTGGAAATGTGGTGCTGTTTCTTTCCTTTGTCTCCTCATCCCACTCTCCCTCCTTCCTTACTGTCCCGGTCCTTCTCTCTTTCCCACAAGGGCCCTGACCCTGAAGCTTAGTAGTCTTTAAAATCTTATCTTCTAGTGGGAAAATAATTTTTCTTTTCTCTTAAAAATAATGGTGTCATAAAATATTTATTTTTATGAGATCGACTAACTCTGCTGAGTATTATGTTCTCTAATTTTGCCCAAGAATTGAGGTACTTGACAGACTCACCATTGTTTTTTCAAGGATGAATAATATTCTATTATGAATGTATCAGTTTGTTTATATATTCCTCTATAAAAAAAACTCACCTCATTGAGTCACCTCCAATTTATAGCAAACATATAGGACAGAGTAGAAATTACAAGACTATAGTTCTCTCTTTTTTAAAAAGAATCATTTTATTGGGGGCTCATATAGCTCTTATCACAAGCTATCGATACATCCGTTGTGTCAAGCACATTTATACATTTGTTGCCATCATCATTCTCAAAATATTTTCTTTTCACTTGAACCCTAGGTATCAGTTCCGCAATCACCCTCCTCCCTTCTCTACCCTCCCTCCCTCATGAACCCTTGATAGGGCCTTCACCCACTTTTCTATTGTCTGTCCCCCAGGGAGGGGGTTATATGTAGATCATTGTGATCCATTACCCATTTCTTCCCCTCCTTTCCCTTATCCTGGTATCACTACTCTCATTATTGGTGCTGAGGGGATTATTTTTCCTGGATTTCCAGCTCTTCTCTGTACCAGTGTGCATCCTCTGGTCTAGCTGGATTTGTAAGGTCGTATTCAGATCATGATAGTGGGGGGGAGGGGTAGGAAGCATTAGAGAACTAGAGGAAAGTTGTATGTTTTATCAGTCTATACTGCACCCTGACTGACTGTTCTCCTCCCCTCAGCGCTTCTGTAAAGGGAGGTCCAGTTGCCTACAGATGGGCTTTGTGTCTCCACTCTGCATTCCCCCTCATTCACAATGATATGATTTTTAGTTCTTTGATGCATGATACCTGATCCTATCAACACCTTGTGATTACACATGCTGGTGCGTTTCTTCCATGTGGACTTTATTGCTTCTGAGCTACATGTGGGCTTGTTTATCTTCAAGCCTGTAAGACCCCAGATACTATATCTTTTGATAGCCAGGAGCCATCAGCTTTCTTCACCATCTTTGCTTATGCACCTGCTTTGTCTTCAGTGATCATGCAGAGAAGGCGAGCATCATGGAATGCCAGTTTTAAAGAACAAAGTGTTCTTGAATTGAGAGGGTACTTGAGTAGGGGCCCCACATCCATCTGCTACCGTAATACTATACCTATAAGTGTATGCATGTAGAGCTATTTCCCCATCATCATATATAAATATAATCACTTATGTACATGCCTGTATTTAGACTTCTATAAATGCCCTTTGTATCTCCTAGTTTTTCCCTCTATTTCCTTTTACTGTCCTCTTGTCCCACTATCATATCTAGTCTTTATTTAGGTTTTAGCAATTCTTGGTTACATTTCCTGTGATCAAGCCCTACCAAGCCGCCTACACCCTCCTCACCAATGATTTTGGATCACTTGTTGTTCCCTTGTCCCTGGGGTGGTTAACACCCACTCCCTTTACACTGCCTACCATTCTCCCATATCCCCACCGGAACCATTTTTCCCATTGTTGTCTCCTCCAGATTGTTTATCCCACCAATCTTATCTAGATAGACCTGCAGAAATAATAATATGCACACAAAGAAAAGACACAGCAAAACAAAGCAACAAAAGAAAAGAAAACAACAACAACCATAACACCACCAACAAAAAAGGGCCTATAAATAGTTCAAGGTCTGTTTGTTGACCATTGGGATTGTTTTCTGGTTGAGTCTGATGGGGTGCTACACACTGGCCCCAAGGTCTATTGTTGGTATTCCCTGGGGACTTCCTTGCTCTGTTCCCCTGGCTGTTCTGTTATACAATATTAATGTTTTGCCTTTGTGTGGTGGGGTCAGATCAGGCATAATTCCTACACTGTGTCTCCAGTGATGTCCCCCTTAGCACTATGGGTCAGTGAGGGGTGTTGTATCTCATAGTGGGGCCGACCCTATGGTTCTTTCTGTTCTTTGGCTGCTCTGAGCGGGGATATCATCGTCAGAGCTTGGCAGGTGTAATAGGTAGGTTTGTTGTGCCAACATGGCAAATAAACACATGTGAAATTATTTGAAGGGCAGAGAGATAAATGGCTTGGCTCGTCCTTTGGTGCTTGGTTTACTTCGCATAGCATAATTTCCTCCAGTTCTTCCCACGTGGCAGTATGCTTCATGTGTTCATCACTGCTTTTTAGGGATGCATAGTACTCCACTGTATGTATGTACCACAGTTTTTAAATCCATTTCTCTGTTGATGGAAATTTGGGTTGTTTCCAACTCCTAGCATTTGTGAACAGTGTTGCAATGAACATTGGAGCACAGAAGTCTGGCAGTGGTTTGTTTATTGCCTCTTCTCAATATACATCCAGTAGGGGGATTGTTGGGTCGCATGGTAGCTCACTTTCCATCTGTTTTAGATACCACAAAATCCATTTCCTTATTGGCTGTGCATATCTACAGGTCCACCAGCAGTGGATGAGAGTTCCTGTCTCACTAGAGCCCCTCCAACACCTGTTACTTTCTGAATTCTTGAATTGGGCTATTTTTGGAGGGTGTTAGGTGGTAGCTCATTTTTGTTTTAATTTGAATTTCTCTTATGGCTAATGATCAGGAACATTTTCTCATATGTTTATTGGACATTTGGATTTCTGCCCACTTCCTCAGTGGGCAATTAGTTTTTTTTCTTTTTGGAAGATAGGAGAGTGTTGAGATTTTAGTAATAAGGCCTTTGTCTGATGTGTCATTGCTGAAGGTGTTTTCCCACTTTGTGGGCTCTCTTATTGCTCTCTTGGTGAATTCTTTCAATGTACATCAGTGTTTTATCTTCAGAATATCCCACTTGTCAATTTGTGACTCCTCTGTATTTGTGCCCTTCCCTATTTCTGACAGCCTATGTGTTCCCTGCTCAAAAGTTCTCAGGTTTGTCCCAATTCCCTCATTGATGGCCTTAATAATTTGGGGATTTACCTCAAGGTCTGTGATCCACCTTGAGTTGTTCTTGTGCATCGAGTGAGATAGGGGCCTTGCTTCATTTTTCTGCAGGTAGATATCCATTTTTTTTCCAGCACCATTTCTTGAAGAGGGCATCTGCTTCCTATTTGATCACTTTTTGGCCCTTATCAAAGATCAGTTGTCTGTATGCTGATGATTTTATTTCTGGGTTTTCAGTGCTTTTCCATTGGTCTGAGTATCTGTCATTATACCCATACCATGCGGGTTTGACCACTGTAGCTGTCTAATATGTACTATAGTCAGGTAAAGCAAGCCCTCCCACTCTGTCCTCCTTCTCGAGGAATTCTGCTAATTCTGGGCTTCTTCTCTCTCCATATGAAGTTGGTAATCAGTTTTTCTACCTCTTTGAAGAAAGATGAAGGTAATTGTATTGGGATTGCATAAAACTTATATAGTGCCTTCGGCAGAACTGACATCCTTACTACATTGAGACTTCTTCCATTTGTTGGGGTCATTCTTGATTTCTTGTAATAGTGTTCTGTAGTTTTCCTCATATAAATCTTTTGTTTTTTTAGTCACGTATATCCCTAGCTATTTCAATTAGTGTTTGGCTATTTTGAAGAGTATCACCATTTTGATCTCCTCTTCTGTGGTCTTATCCAATGTGTACAGGAGTCTGATAGACTTGTTTGTTGATCCTGTATCCTCCCACTCTGCCATACTCTGCTATTGCTTTCAGTACTCCCCCCTGTGGAGTTTTTTAGATTTTCGATATATAAAATCATATCATCTACGATTTCTGATAGTTTCACCTCTTCCTTCCCTAAGCGAATACCTTTGATGTCTTTTTCTTGCCTTATGCTGTTAGGCAAAATGTCCAGTACGATGTTAAATAAGAGTGAGGACAAGAGTTATCCTTGTAGGGTCTCCTATTTCAGTAGGATTGTTTCCTCTTTTCTCTATTGACTACCACATTGGCTGTTGGTTTTTTATATATAGCTTGTAGTATATTGAGAAATTTTCCTTCCATTCCTATGTTCTTGAGTGTCTTAACCAAGAATTGGTGTTGGATGTTGTTGAATGCTTTTCCCGTACTATCAATATTATCATGTGGTTCTTATAGTTTTCAATGTCAATGTGGTGAATTATAGTGTTTCATATGTTGAACCATCCCTGCCTCCCTGGTATGAATCCCACTTTGTCATGATGAATTATTTGTTTTATATACTTTTGTATTCTTAAAAAATTTTTTTTCATATATCTTGCCCCTGCATCAATTGCGTATCAGTTCATTTGATCCATGGGTTTTCATTGACTGATTTCTCTCTTTTTAAAAAATCATTTAATTGGGGGTTTGGGGAACTCTTATCACAATCCATCCATCCATCCATTGTGTCAAGCACATTTGTACATTTGTTGCCATCATCATTCTCAAAACATTTGCTTTCTACTTGAGCCCTTGGTATCAGCTCCTCATTTTCCCCTCCCTTGTGAACCCTTGATAATTTATGTGATTATTATTTTGTTATATCTTACACTGTCTGACATCTCCCTGCACCCACTTTTCTGTTGTCCATCCCCTAGGGAGGAGGTTATATGTAGATCCTTGTAATCAGTTGCCCCTTTCCATATACTTTTGTATTCTATTGGCCAGTATTTTGTTAAGGATTTTCACATTGATGTTCATTAGGGATATTTGTCTGTAGTTCTCAGTTCTTGTGGGATCCTTGCTCTGTTTCAGTATCAGAGATCAGGAGTTTCTCATCTTTTTCTATGTTCTGGAAGAATTTGTGTAGGATTGGTTTCAGTTCTTCCCTAAATGCTTGTTAGAATTCTCCTGTGAAGCCATCTGGTCCAGGGGATATTTTGGCTGGTAATCCCTTGATAACCTTGTCTATTCTATTGCTATGAATCTGTAGAGATTCTTGACACCCATTTGGGATAGGGTAGGAAAGGGTTTTTTTTCCCAAGAATTTGCCCATGTCTTCCAAGTTGTTGAATTTATTGGAGTACAGTCCTTCATAGTAGTGTGTAATTATCCTTTTGATTTCATTAGGGTCTGTTAAAATGTCCCCTTTCATCCCTCATCCTTGCTATTGAAATTGTTCCTTCCTTTCTTTGGTTAGGTTTATCTATTTTGTTTACCCTTTCAAAGAACCAACTTTTTGCAGAATTAATTTTTCCCATAGTTTTCTTATTATCCGTTTCCTGAATCTAAGCCTTGATTTTTATTATTTTTTTTCTTTTGCTATTTGTAGGATTGTCCTGTTGACTCTGCTCTAGTTGCTGTAAATTTTGTACCAGCCTAACAATCATAAGTCTCTTCCTTTTTCATATGTGCATGCATTGCTATGAAACTTCCTCTGATAACTGCCTTTGCAGCGTGCCATAAATTTTGGTACGCTGTGTTCTCATTGTCATTGATTTCAAGAAATTTCCTAAGTTCATCTCTGATCTGGGCCAGTATGCACTCCTTTAGCAATAGAGAGTTATTCATCCTCCGATTATTTGCTCTTGTTTTCATCTTCATTTTGTTGATTTTCAGCCTTATGGCACAGTGGTCAGAGAGAGAGGTCTGTATGATATCAAAGTGCTTAAATTTATGAGGATTCGCCTTATGCCCCAGCATGTGTTCTATCTTCAAATATGTGCCATGTGCGATTGAAAAGAATGTGAATTTGTTTGTATTTGGATGAAAAGCTCTGTAAATATCTATCAGGTCAAATTGTCTAATTGTAGTGTGTAGATCTGTAGCCTCCTTGGTGAGTTTCTTTCCCTGTGATCTATCTTTCTCAGAGAGCGGTTTATTGAAGTCACCCACTATAATAGTCGACCTTGTGATTTCTTTTTTCTTCTTTTGGAGTGATTGGTTGACATATTCAGCGAGTCTCTCATTCAGGGAATACATGTGTAAAATGTTTAGTAGTACTTTGTATGCCGTACCCTTGATAATTATATTGTCTCCCTCTGTATCTGTTTTTTTGGTTTGCACTTTTAGGTCAATTTTACCTGAGATTAGAACCACAACCCATGCTTTTTTTGATTTGTTGTTGGCTTGGTATGCCTTTCTCCAGCCTTTGAATCTCAGCCTATTCTGTCTGTAAACTTGAGACATGTCTCCTGTATGCAGCAAATTGATGGGTTGTGTTTTCTAAGCCAGTCTGCTAGTCTCAGTCTTTTAATGCCTGAGTTCAGCCCACTGATATTCAGGCTTATTACATCCACTTGTGGACTCTCTGATTTCATCTTATATCTTTTGTGTTGGGTGTTTTCCTACCTCTCTTTCTTATCAGTGTGTTGTGTGTGTGTTTCATTCTTGACTTCTTTCCATCCTTATGCCAATGCTATCTTGCGGGCTGTTTCCTCTTTGTTACCCTCTGGGTGGGGTTGTTCTATGTGGCAGTCTCTTATTTGTGTTCGGTGAATACTGTTCTTCTGCCCATTCTGGCTCGGCAGGGAACTTTTGTAGGGCTGGATTTTTTTTTAATGTATTCTTTAAGTTTTTCCTTGTCTGGAAAGACTCTTGTTTCTCCATCCATCTTGATAGATTATTTGGCTAGGTAGAGTATTTTTAGGTTTGTGTTACTTTCCTTCAGTTTTTGGAATATGTTGCTCCACTCTTTCCTCTTCCTCATAGTGTCCACTGATAGGTCTGAGCATATTCCTATTTGGGACACTATATGGACTTTTTGTTTTTCCCTAGCTGCTTTCATGATTTTCTCCTTTTTCCTCAAAGTTGGATAGTTTAACCATTATGTGCCTTGGTGACTTCTCTGTGGGATTCAGTCTGGCTGGTGTTCTTTAATTCTCCTGGATGGTTGCCTGGTTTTCACTCATTAAGCTGTGGAAGTTTTCCTCCAAGAATTCTCTCACTATTGTTGCAGATGACTTTGTTGTGTCTTCCTCTCACAATCCAATTATCCTGATGTTGTCCCTCTTCATAGCATCAGACATAGCTCTTAGATTTTCTTCAGCTTCTCTGATGATCTTATTAACCTTTTCTTCACTTTTGTTAAAGTCTGCTTGGCTATCCTCTAGGTCACTGGTGTAGTTCTCTGCCTTTTCCAGTCAGCAAAGTCTGTGAGTCTCTTACTGGTTTTTGTTATCTCGTCCCTAAGCACTTGCATTTCCCATTGATATATGGTCTTTATCTCCTCTGTCATTTCATCTTTTCTATTTATTGTTTTCTTCATATCTTTTGTGACTCCAAGCAGCATCCTGACAATTTCTTTCTGTGGTAGATCAATGTCTGCTTCTTTTATGCACATGGGTAGGTTCAGGACATCTTCTGACTTTTCCTTTTGTTTCTCCTGTTTTTCGCTGAGGTCATTGGGGCTGATTGCTATTTGCCTTGTGCTGTTTTAGAGGATCCAGTTTCCATTTTACAGAGGGTTAAACAGCACTGGGCTCTCTCTAGGAGACTCATAGGAATGCTTCTTTGAACTGCAACAGCTAATTGCAGTATGGAATTGGCCTACCGCTTTATTCTTTTGTGGCTCCACTTTTTTCCTAGTCAACCATTGTTCTATTATTTGGAGGGCAAGTTGGATGGTCCTCTCAGGGAATGCTGGTTGGGTATTCGGGGATCTGTGAGGATTGTGTTTCACTGGGTGATCTCACAGGGAGCTGTTATCGTGTGGCACACGACAGCTTCGTGTACTGCAGAGGGTGTACAGAAGTTCCCGCTGCAGTGGGAATGCCAGAGATGGCAGGAGGGTGTTCCCTCTTTAGAGCTCTGGGAATGGTGGGCGGAATTGCCCTCATCAGCTATATTGCCGTGGAGGTTGGGCAGAGTTTCCTGCAGCATGGAGTGTTGGCAAGTAGTGGCCGAGTGGCCTTTGGCCGTGTGAGACACTATGGAAGGTGGCAAGAAGTTCCCTCAGTCATGTGGACCACAGAGGACAGGTAGTACCTCTCCCTGCCATGCAGGCAGGATTTCCCCCAGAAGAAGGTGGGTGGGATTTCCCCAGGCATGTTTTAAGCGCTGCAGAAGGTGGGCAGTTGGAATTTTCTCCAGAGGAAGGTGGGCAGGATTTCCCTTGAAAGACTGTGGGTGGGCTTTCCCCAACCTGGGGTTACGCTGCAGAGGGTACAGCTCTCCCAGTTGGGTGGAGGGCAGGTGTAAGTGTCCTAGACTAAGGAGAATGGCCTGGAGGTAGGCAGTGGCGTGTGAGAGAAAAGAGATAAAGGGAAAATATCCAAAACCAAAAAACTGAGCCTGCTGACACTGGGGGGGGGGGGGGGGAGAAGGAAAACAAACAAAAGTAACATTATAGCTGAGCCCTGATCCCTGACCGAAGACTGGAAGGGTTTAAAGCCTGCCCCAACGTGCACCCATTTGTGGCTGTGTTGAGATAAAGCTCTAGGACCCGCTCCAAATGATCCTGGCCCTGGCCACAACAGTGGTGGAGTTAAGGTTAAACCCTTCCTGGCCTCTACTGTGGTCAGCCAAAAGCCTTCTCTCCCCAAACCTAGTGGATCTGTGCCTACTAATCTTTTTGATGCTCCTTCTGCAACCCTATAGTGTGGCATTTCCCTCTTAGTAACTCTCCTGCGTTGATTTCTACCAAGTCCCTCTGATACATGTGACTCAGTCACCATCTTGCTGGAAGTTCTAATACTATAACTTTAATGAGAATAGAAAGCCAAGTCTTTCTTCAATAGAGAAGCTGGTGGGTTTGAACTATTGACCTTGTGGTTAACAGCCAAACACATTACCACTATACCACCAGGGCTCCCCCATTCCTCTATAGCTAGGTGTTTCGTTGTTTTCATCTTTTTGCTATTATAGAATGTGCTGCAATAAACATAGGTGTGTATATATCTGTTCAGGTTTTGTTCTTTATTTTATTAGGTAAGGTATACACCAAGTAGACAGATTTAAGGAGCACAAGGTATCTGTATTCACATTTGTTTAAGGAAGCTCCATAGCAGTTGTACAATTCTCGAATCCCCTCATATTCTCCAGGATTTATAATTATTATCATTAGTTTTTAAAAGAAAAATTAAAGGAGAATTTCCCCAATATGATGAGAGAACATAAAACAACTATTCAAAAAGCCCAAAGAACTCCAAGCAGAATTGTTCCCAAGAGAAATCACTATGAGACATAAGAGTCAAACTTCCTAATATCAAAAAAAGGAAACAAGCCTGAGAACCATATGGAGAAAAAAGAACAAACACATATAAAGGTCAGTCAGTTAGGCTATGTTCAGATTTTGCTAATGAAACCACATAGACAAGAAAGCAGCAGATTCATACATTCATAAGTTTCAGCGACATTCCAATGTCCAGGAGTTCCAGCCAGTCGTTAAAAGCCAGCGAGCTTCCCTTTCCTCTGGAAAGAGGTTACAGAGGTAGTGACCTTCTCAGACCTAGTGCATGTAAGACGGTGGATACTTCCACCCAAGTTCAGACCTGCTTTTCCTCCTCCCCAACCCAAGGATGTTGTGGGAGCTGTATTAGTTTCCTCGGTGGTGTAAGGTAGGTGCAGGTGGGGAAGAGCAGCATCATGAGCTGCTGAAATCTGGAGCTGAGAAGAGGGTGGCTCTGCAGACATACTGCCGGACAACGCAAGATCTTGTGCTTTCCCAAGACTGCGTCATTTCCTCCCTCTTGCAGACAAAAATGTAATCAGCATACATTTCCGTTCCTCAGGGAGGACTGGAGCCCTGCTGCTGGGGCTTGTCCTCTCTTTTCAAAAGTTTCTTCCAGGGTGTTTCACAGAGTCTCCCACCGCATGGCTGTATTGGATTGCTTGTGCACAAGGATTTCCAACCCACACTTAAAAACCAACAAAAGGAAATATATATATATATATATATAAAGGTTTATAGAGCAGATCACAGACATGTACAGAGCAATTCCTCCACATTGTAATTCAACCCATCCATTGCCATCCCCTCAAAGTTCCATCCCTTATCTTACTTTCTGTGTTTATTATTTCTGTCTCTCTTTTTCAACCCTTTGAACTTTGTCCTTTTGATCTGGGTCACTGATTTTCCTACCACAGACACATTAATTGATAATCATTGTCTATCTAACACATCAGTTCCAGACTTGGGGTCCCACTAGTCTCTATGTGACCAATAAGCATTGTATTTTTTAATGATTCTGAGTTCTGTTCCATATTTCTCCCCTCTAGTCTTGACCTTTTGATGAGATCTTTTTCAGAGCAGAAGAACATAGATCTGTTGTTGTTGTTACAAATGAATAGCTTATATTCTTTGGACTTACTATAACGTTTTAGTTTATTTCACTTAACACATTTGAAAAAGTAAAAATTCTATTGAACATACACTTTTGTATTATCTCAGATTATAATTTGACTAAGTTACATTATACATTGATTTTGATTACATGATTGTGATTACACATACATTCTACAAATACCTTTCTTCTGATTTCTGATCTCATAGTGCTACAGTCATAAAATTAAATTGATTACCGTTGCTCTACAATTTCTGCAGCTTAGTGGATTAAATTAGTTTTTTAAATTATAAAATTAATTCATTAATATGGTTTCAAAATAAACCTATAACCGTTTCAGAAATTCCTGATGCATTTTAGTTAAGAAAAAACAGGGTCGTCTCTCCTAGATTATTTCTTATTTGGGGGTGATTCGCATTTCAGTTTGTAGGTGCTACCACTGCATATAAAATACTTAATCCAATTCCATATTAATGAACTTGTAAGTTAAGATTTAGTTTTTCTTTTTAAAAAAATTGATAAGTTTTAAAAAAAGAAATGCTTTCTTTTAAAAAATATTCTTTTAATTCTTCCAAACATTCTAGATGAAATGAATATAAAATACTAGAAAAGAATTCTGTGTTTTGATTTCCTTAATTCATAGTACTATATTTTCTGAGGATACCTAAGTGAAAATAAGACAAAATTTAATGTTCCTTTCATTGAATCTTTGGCTTATCTGCCTTTATGGGTTTGCAGAAGGAAAAATAGAAACACATTGGAAATGTTGAAGTTGCAAATTGTGCTTTTTATTCTTTGCAATTCACCTTGCTGGGAGTTCATCCCTACTTCCCGAGACATTCAAGGTTGTGTTTGCCCACGCAATTGCCCATGTAGATATACTCAAGGATTCTGAGGGAAAAGACTGAATTTCTGTTATTGAAAAATTAAGGGAAGAGCAAATGAGATCTTTGCATAAGCAATTATTTACAAGAGGGAAGAGAGACCCACAGGGCCTCATTAGAAAGTTGAGTGGAGTCACTGATACTCATGAGCTCACTTTCTCTTTGTCCCGGGGGATTTAGTCGCTTGTGTTTAAACTTCTCCCTACTGTATTTGTAACAATGAAAAGGTTTTGAGTGAGTGTCATTAGTATGTACATGACAAAATTAGCTCTATTATTTTCCATCTTGGAGAAAGACAGCAGAAGAACTCATTTTTATCCCCCAGCAGTTCTCTGGCATATAATTCACATAGCACACAATTCAGTATTTCAATAATATCAAGAAGAGTTGTACAATCATCACTATAATCAATTTTAGAACATATTCTTCATTCATGTACTCATCATTATTAACCCCCATATCTGCTCCATCTCCCCCGTCATGCCCTTAAGGAGCCATTCATCCAATTACTGTCCAAATAGATTCACCTATTCTGGATTTCTTATATAGAAAAACACTGAAAAATTAACTAACAAGCATAATCAACTAAAACAAGCGGAAACTATTAAAAACTAGAACAAATTTAAATTGATCATAAGGGGATTCAAATAATAGAGTGCTAAATTTTAACCTAATTGCATCTGCAATATTGCACTTTCCAACACATTCTGTATGTTAGAAAAGTGATTCAAGTCCCTGGTTCATCATCAGAGGGTATTCACTAGGGACCTAATTCACATGCATTTCTCTTCACTTAAAACAATTATGTGTATTGCTCTTCAAATTTAACTGAAACAGCTTTAAATTGGCTCAACAAGGGGATCAAAGGATAAGGTATTACATTTTAATCTAAGTCAGCCATAATGGACTTTACAATATTCTATTGGATAACAGAGCCTTTCTCAACCTTCAACTATGGTTGGTGGGGGCGAGATTCAACCAAGGCTAAAATAACCGATTCTTGTTCAGAACAAAAATGAACCAAACACAACCCTCAAGCATTAATTTCTTTTTCCCTGTTAGGTTGTCATCAAAGCCGCTTGAGGGAAGCAAGAGATCAATTGGCGATTGCAACCATTCAGAGCCACTGTCTATTAAATTCCTTTTCCAATATATGCTGGGCATGTTAAATGGCAGCACTGTCCCTGCAAGGAACCATCAAGGGAAGATCCTTAAATACTATTTAGCTGCATTGCTGGGCTCTTTTTTAGAGAGATTTTCCTTTCTCCATTGATCGGGTCTTGGTCTGTGAACTGCCTCCGATCTGGAGCCTGAAAAGGAGACTATGCATCCCCAATATGTCTATTCAAGCTAAATCTCTACCACTGGACTTAGAATCTTTTAATGAATTACAAATGATGTCTTTGTAGAGTAACCACTTGCCCCATTTTTAGTAATTCTCTGACAACATATTCATCATCACCCCAAATGAATACCTTAATTGTGGCAATTTATCCATCTTTGTCTATTAGGGTTAAATGTCAAGTCCTAGTGTCAAGTTTTCCAAGGCATCTTTATTCCAGACACAGGCAATCCACATTCACTGCTGCATCTCTCATCATTATTTCTGCCCCAGAGAAGTCAGACATCATCAAGTAATTCTCAAATTTGGATGCATTCTTCACCAAGCCATTTCTTAAATGCTTTAGAAAAAGAAGCATCCTCATACTCTCAATAAGGGATATTTAGATGGTGGCTGAGAATACTGCTTTAGATAATTCCAAATTTCCTCTCTTCTTGATTTCCTATTCTCTAATGTGAAAGGGAAGGACCAGCATTCCAGCTTCAATGAGTGTAGACCATCACTGAGTTCAAGCTTCAGTTAGCCACTGTAGAAGACCATTGACGCTACCTTTTGGATGTTTCCTGTGCTGGGAGTAAGAGTCCTCAAGTCAACAAATTCAGATCATTCAGGCAGTATATTGGAAATTCCTTAACATCTATTCCCAGACAGACACTTAGATGTTTGCTAATATAAACTTTCTACAACTGTGTTCTTTTGGAGTGATGGACAATGTTCTAATGGAGCAGTATTTGTAGTAGGTAATGGGAGAAGCAAAAATTATCTATCAAAAGAAGCACACCAGCTTGGTTGACCACGAGGTGTAGAAGGGACCAGTTATTAGACATCTAAGAACTAAAAAGCACATCAGTGGGTGCCCACCTCCCTGATACGATCAATGAAGACAAATGTGTGCATAAGCAAATGTGATGAAGAAAGCTGATGGTGCCCAGCTATCAAAAGATATAGCATCTGGGGTCTTAAAGGCTCAGAGATAAACAAGTGGCCATCTAGCTCAGAAGCAACAAAGCCCACATGGAAGAAAGATACCAGCCTATGTGACCATGAACTGTTGAAAGGATCAGGTATCAAGCATCAAGGAACAAAAAAATCATATCATTGAAAGTGTGGGTGAGTACAGAGAGTGGAGACTCAAAGCCCAGTGGTAGCCAACCGGACACCCCCTTACTGAAGGGTTGTGGGGAGGAAATGAACCAGTCAGGGTGCAGGGCAGCAATGATGAAACATATAACTTTCCTCTAGTTCTTAAATGCTTTGTGTCCCCCCCCCCCACACTGTCATGATCCCAATTCTACCTTACAAATCTGGCTAGACAGATAGCAACTGGAAACACAGGGAATCCCGGACAGATGACTCCTTCGGGACCAGTGGTGAGAGTGGTGATGCTTGGAGGTTGGAGAGAATGTGGGGTAGAAAGGGGGAACTGATTACAAGAATTTACGTGTATAGCCTCCTCTCTGGGGGAGGACAGCAGAGAAGAAGGCAGGGGGAGATGTCAGACAGTGTAATATATGACAAAATAATAATAATTTATGAATGATGAAGGGTTCATGAGGTAGGTGGAAGTGGGGAAAGAGGGGGAAAATGAGGAGCTGATATTAAGGGCTCAAGTTGAAGGTAAATGTTTTGAGAACGATGATGGCAACAGATGTACTTATGCTCTTGACACAATGTATGTATGTATGTATGGACTGTGATAAGAATTGGATGAGCCCCCAATAAAATTATTTTTAAAAATCCATCAAAAAGTGTGTATTTTTTGTGATTATAATTTCCCTCAATGATTAATAAAGTTGAGCAAATTTTCATGGATTGGCCATTTTGATAGTGTCTTTTTTAAAGTGACTATTTGTGTCTATATATTCCGAATAGGAATATGTATTGGATACACACAAACAAACACACACAGACACTCTTAAAGGACTCGTAGATTAACAAATGTTATTGTTTGTTAAAGTATGATTAAATCATATTGTTTTTGTGTGATTAATAATTTTCTTTGCGTTTAATAAATCTCTTCCTCTTAAATATTCATGAATACCACTAAAAGTTATATTGCTTTATCTTTCCTACTTATATCTGTAGTTCACTTGAAACGGATCTTTTTATATGAAGTGTATGGTTTCAATTTCCTATGGATATTTATTTGACCTGGAACCATTTACTGAAATAAACCCACATTTCCTACTGTACTGCAGTATCTTAATGTCGTATCACATTTGGATGATTACTTATGTTTCAAAACAACTCTGTTCTGTTGAATTCATCATTGTGTTTATTCTTTATCATTTGGGCTGAAAATTCATTCACCATCAATTTAAGGATAGATGCTTGAATACCAAGTTTCCCATGATTATTTCTTTTAATGTGAATGAGTGTTGAGATGCTTTCTCTGAATTTCTTATGATTATAAAATTACTTTTCAATTGTAGATGGTCAGTGTTATGGGTTATATTAACAAAATTATGTGGTTATAAATTTTCAAATGTTAATAGAACTGACACAGCTGAAGTAAATGTGTTTGTAGAATATTTCCCCCCAAAGATTTAGAATTTTATTTGCTAATGTTTGTTATAGTTCATTGAGTAATATGGGTATGTATTTTTGTTTCTTGAAATATCTTTAAAGGTTTTAATTAAAAATTATGTTTTCCTTATGAAAAGATTTAAAATGTCACATTCACTTAATACCAAATTAACAAAAAAATTTTGTGAACAGAAAAATTTGAGACTAAAGTGGCCTTTCAACAGAGTAATTTTAACCATTGTATTCAGTTTACTTCTATATTTTATTTTGCCAATTGAGAAACTCTAGATTCACACACATAATAGCTATAATGAAATGTGTTAGTCATATTCATTTTTATATTATGGATATTAAAAAGTAGGTAGAAATGACAGATGTATTCATGATGTGCACAAAGAAGGTTTACTCTCAATAGGAATGGATTTGTCAATCATAGGTAAAATTTTAAAAGTAGAACATTGAATTTATGCATTTTATGTCACAGAATAATGATATTTATCTTTGTTTGTAGGTCCTGTCTAATTGATTATGTAAGAGATGGGAATGGAACTCTGCTCAATACAGTACCAGCTTGAAAATCATTGCTATGTTGGAGCACATTGTTTCAGTTTTTGTCAATCCATCTCATTAAGGATCTTTTTTCTTTTCTTTCTTTCTTTTTTTTTTTTGCTCTTTCTCTACTTTACCAAGCATATTGTCCTTTTACAGAGTCTGGTCTCTCCTGATAACATACCCAAAGTATAAAAGACACCATCTTATTATCCTTCCTTTTAAGAAGTATTCTAGCTAAATTCTTTCAAGAGAAATTATTTCAAAAGAGTATATTCAACATTTATGAAACAATATATCATAACCAAACTTCAGTAGATTGTTTCTCCTCAACCCCTTAACATAACCTTTGCCTCCAAGAAAAATTGTTTGTAGGCACAGCTGTAGAAAGCTTTCAAATATTGTAGCTAGTGGTATTGAATGACATTCTTAAAGTTTTTCTTAAAAAAAGAATTAACAGTTGAAAATGTGGCATATTAAGGTTAAATATAAGCAAAATGTTTAGTGTTTTCTGTGTCTCAGGAAATCAATACAAAACAAACTATCAGCAACATGAAGTTATTTATTGAGGACTGTCAATTCAGACTATTGGAGACCTCACATGACAATCAATATCTCATATGGTTTACTAGCTTAAGGCTTAGAGATGCTGGGTAAGTTTAAGCCACACCAAATTTTCGGTTAGCAGCTGAAGTCCCAGCCACTGTATCAACCGGCCTCAGAATCTAGAGGTAGATATAATCAATTTCCATGTTGAAAATTTATGAAAGAAAGAAGTTAGTACCCTGCTGTTTCTACAGAACCCCTTTCTTTCCCAATTAACCTCTTTATAGCTCCCTTGAACTCCTTATTCCGGAGAGTATAGATCAGCGGGTTTAAGCTGGGTGTAATGATGGAATAAAAGATACTGAGAAGTTTGCCCTCATACTGAGATGGGCTGTTTCCTGGCTGTATGTACATGTAGATGACAGTTCCATAGAAGATGCCAACCACAAGGAGATGGGAAGAGCAGGTCCCGAATGCCTTCTTTCTCCCCGTGGCAGATTTGATTTTGAGAAGCGCTGCGGCAATGAAGCCATATGAGACCAGAATGAGAAGAAGTGGTGCAAGCAAAATGAAAAAACACAATGCAAATATCACCTCCTCCACGGCTGCTGTGTCCACACATGCAATCTTGAGCATGGCAGAGATTTCACAAAAGTAGTGATCCAGCTGGTGGTTTCCACATCGCGGAAGGCTCATGGCATAGGGAGAAAGAACCATGCAATTAGCGATACCGATGCCCCAAGTCAAGACTACTAGGCCTTGACAGAGTTGGGGGTTCATTATGGTCATGTAGTGTAAAGGCTTGCAGACCGCGTTAAATCGATCATAAGACATTACAGCCAGAAGCATACATTCAACTGTGCAGAGTGCTACATCAGTGAAAAGTTGTAAGGCACAGCCCCCAAAGGTTATTCTCTTGTCCTTTCCCCAGATGTTGACCAACATTTGTGGGACTATATTTGTGGTGTAGCAGAGATCCAAGATGGCCAAATTTCTAAGGAAAAAGTACATGGGGGTTTGGAGACGTTTATCCAACGATGGCAGCAGGATGATGGCTGTATTTCCCACCAAGGCTATGGTGTAGAAGAAAAAGACAAGCCCAGAGATGGTCACCTCCAACTTGGGGTGTCCTGAGAATCCAAGGAGGATAAATCCACTATCATTGATCATTTTCCTGTTTCTTAATGTCAGCTGTGAGAATATCAGCACGTTGAGAGAGACAGTAAGCATATTTATATAGTATAGTTACACATATACAGTGGGTAAGAAACAGCCCACCATGAAATCTCATCCATTATCCTGTCATTGTTTATGTCCATTCAACTAGGTCTTACATTTATTCCCAGGCATTATACCCATTATCCTAGAAGCCCTAAACTCTTAATTGCTTTCATGTTTACAAATAGACTTTGACTACTTCTATGGCAAGGTTAAAAGCTGCAAAATTCACATAGGATAGTTTTGAGCAACACAGCTGGCTCAAATCAATAGTCTTTTATTAGTAAGTATTCTGGTAAGGATCTTGGCATCCATAATGAATCATTGTTATAGATCTTCCATATTCTCACAGAATATATGGATCCTGTAGTTCTCTCTTGCTATGCCATTTTTCCTAGTATGAACACTGTATAGGTTCAATCCTTTAATTGACGTTCACTGTTTTATCTCACTCATCTCCCTTAGTTTTTCACATTCAAACTCTTTACTTTGACCTCAAAGTTTGTTTGTCTCAATATTTTGTGCTTTCTCTTGCCTCAGAACTAGAACTCTCTTTCATCGCACACTACCTTTTTATCTGTGCTGTTCATTTTATCTCCTAGATTAGGTAAAAGATTAAGATGCTTGACTGCCAAGCAAACACTGAAGGCTTAAATCAATTTAGAGATACCTGAGAAGAAAGGCCCAGAAACCTGCCTCTGAAATGAACATCCATGAGAGCCTGCATCTACACTGACACAATATATATCCAGGACTGGATTTCAAGTGGATGGCAACTTGCCCTCCCCAGCCCATCTTCTCTGGAGGGGAACTTTTGTATTCATTACTTAATTTTATAGTTAATATCTAATAATCTAAGGCATTTCCTCCATTCCTTAAGCCTGCCCCTAAAACTGGCTGTCATTTTGCATCTCAAACATTAACACTTCTCAGGAAAAGAACTGTATTCACTTGTGTGTGTGACGTTCCTAGGGATTAGTACAGAAAGATATTCAATAAATATATAATAGTTGTTAAAAGAAACTGTTATAACAATATCACTTTCACTTTATATCTAAAACCAGCAGGAGCTCTTTAGAACTCGATTCCCATTACTTACAATGGTCTGTTGAGCATATAAATGAGTTCTGAGTTTAGAAACCACTGTCTCTTCTGCATTATTTCTTTATTTGAAATTTTTTGTATCAGGCCAATCCTTCTTGCTTTGGAACCATCCTTTCACCTTTTAAAAACTTCTTTTTCATTAGCTTATCACTAGCATTTGCTGCACTGCACTTTTCCAATTCTCCTTTCACCCCGTGTCCAACTCCAAATGTTTCTGCTCCGGTATCTGATCTCCTATTCTTTTCTATTCATTTCCTTTACTACTATGACTTTGGCAAATTTTTACACTTAACTAACCCTGGTTTTCTTCTGAATCACTCCTTTATATTTATAAATTTATAATTTTATCTAATTGCTGGGCATTTTCACTATATTTTCCAACAGTCACCGCCCACATCACATATATACCAAATTGAATTAATTTGTTTTGCCTCTTAAATCTTTCATAAATCATTGGCACGTAAACTTTTTTTTAATGTAGAAGCCTCATAAGTCTCTATTCAGGTTCATAATAAATGTTTGTTGTAAAGACATGATTTGTTAGATATTGAAGACAAAAATAACGATTTTCATTTTAAGTATATATTTTATGAGAAATCTAGTTGACTTTCTGTTTTCTAAATATATTCTTATATTTCTCAAACTTAGGAAGGAGGGAAATTGTGATAAGCCCCAAAAGGTTTCATGCACGTTTTTGGCTGGAATTTGAGCATCCTACAAAAGAGTTTCAAGATGACATACTTCCCACCCTGCAGCCACTTACCTATTGAGCTTAGTGGATCTTCCTTGTGCTGATGATTTAATCAAGAACTTTTCAGGAGAAGAAAACCTAGCAGTAGTAGATATATCCTCTTCTTTGTAACTATGCCCGAGAATGCACTTCTTTACTACTTATTGCATTACTCACAACTTGTAATTGGGATCCAATATGATTATGGCAGGAGGTGGTCCCAACTCCACAGCTCTCCCTGTCATGAGCCCATCTAAGCAGATTCCTCCTATTTATACACTTCTGTAGAAAAACTATATCTACAATGTCAAATGTAAGTAGATAATTTTCCCTAAACAGCCATGGTGAAATATATCAAGTATGGGAAGACCTTTGGGACCGTGGGTTATCTCATTAACAATTAATGTGTAATGTAAAATTCCCAAGGGTGGGGGAAAACATTAGAGTATTTTCCTGAAGAAGGAATATGAGTTGCCATAATTGATCCCTTCTCAATCTTTGTAAAAGTTAAAGTAATTATGATTATGATTAGAGACCTAAAACATGCACATTGCTGATGAGCATATTCTGACTCATGGCAACTCCACATATGTCAGAATCAACTATTCCATAACTAGTTAAGGGCTTATTTTCTGGAAATTCATTGCCAAACCTTTCTTCTGATGGGCTTCTAACCGAAAGCCAAACTCACTGCCGTGGAGTAATCCTGACTGTAGTATCATTATAGGACAGGGTAGAATTGCTCCTCTGGGTTTTGGAGACTATAACACTTTATGGGAGTAGACTGCCTTGTTTTTCTCCTGTGGAGCAGCTGGTGGTTTCAAACTGCTGCCCTTGTGGGTAGCAGACCAACACATAACCACTAAGCTCACTATCTGGATAGTCTTGATTTTCCACCCTGAAAGTTAGCAGCCAAATTTATTCTCGGTTGTACCAGCACCCCCCGCCCCCCATACAACAATTTCTGAGGCTGACTCCATAAATTTCTCTTCAGACTCAAGCAATGATGCCAAATGCAGGAAAATCACAAACCAGTGGGTGCAAAGTCCTAAGGATCCAATGACAGTGGCAGCATCTCAGTGCCAGTTCAGGTCTCCATGAGGGTTCCCCAGCCCCAGGGCTCGGGCTGTCATCAGTATGGATCCTTGTGGCTTGTCAACAGGAATGTGTAGCAGAGAATGAGTGCCTTCTGCCCCGAGGTAGGAAGAGAGGAAGTTCCCTGAATCCTAATTAAAAGGCCGTGCCCACAGGGAACCATCAGGCTGTGACCTGAATGACATGGTAGACTCCACTCCTTCATTCTTAATATTCTTAAGTTGACAGGAGATTATGTTACTATCACACCATCTTTCTTCAGTGACTGGTGGTCTTGTACTGCTAGCCTTGAGGATCTAATCCCAATGCACAACCACTATGCCACCAGTGTTCCGTACTGTGCTACATAAAAAGTCTATTTTTCTAAATCATCTTACTATAATATGAATTAAAGAATTGTAATAGTATTTTACAAATCAGAATGCATTTCCAAATTTTATAAAAAGATGAAATATAAAATATTCAAAATATAAAATATTTTTGATGTCTCTATTCCCTTTCATATTGAGAAACATCGAATGTCTAGCAGCTATAGAGTATTACAAGACAATGGATGAAATTAACAATATCGATGAGGCATGTAAGCAAGCATATAATAATTATTCCAAGGTTTATTTTTCCATTGTATCTACATATATATAATCTAAATTCTCAAAAACATGTCAATTGCAATGAAATTCTTGGTTTCTGCAAAAAAGGCCACTTTTGCAATAGATGCAACCCAGTGTACTAGAGTCATTACCAAAGAGAGGCAAGGGGAGAGGGCTATGATGGTAATTAGTTGATGAAGTTATGCCAAAAAGCCACAATGCATCATGTAAATCTGCCGTCACTTTCATTCAGATCACGTTGTCAAAGTTTTCACACTTTGTTGAGAACACACTGTTTAATCGTATTGTTGCTGTTGGGGTGGGTCCAGACGTACGGCAACCAACTGCCATCGAGTCAATTTGGACTTAAAATCGCCCTATTAGACGGAGTAAAATTGGCCCTGTGAGCTTCTCAGCCTGGAAATTTTCCAGGGGAGGAGATAACCTCGCCCCTTTTCCATGGAGTAGCTGGTGTTTTCAAACTGATGACCTTGGAGTTGACAGCCCTACTCCTAAGCCAGGAAGCAAACCTATACATTCTGTAAGGAAATGCAGCCCAGGTTTTCAATGGCTGATTTGTGAAAGCAGATCATCAGATATTTCTTCTTAGTACGTCTTTGTCTGGAAGCTCCTTTCATGCCTGTTCTGCATCGTTACAATGCAACAGTGGGCTCAGGTATAGGAAAAATTGTAAGAATGGTGCAGGACTGTGCTCAGGATAGCTATGGGTTGTACCTGACCCGATGGTGCCGAACAACTACAAAAGCACATACTAAGAAATGCGAGCCTCCATAGACCGATGGGTACTTGCTGCACTTGATATTGATTGGTTAGGACTTGAAGCTAGGTTTCTCACATGGAAGGAGGGAATTCTACCACTGAAATATAATTGCCTCTAATCAATCATATGTAGTCTGGCAATTGTCATTTTGTAACTACACGGGGTTCTTCTGCCTTTGCCTCACCCAACGTGTGCAGTTTTCACTGTTGAGTTCCTTTAGTAATGCAAAAAGAAAGCATTATCCTTTACAATGATCTTTTATAGTTGTTGTTTTGGTTCCATGAGGTCTCTCGGGACCCACTGGGACCCTATGCACAACAGAAGGAAACACTGCCAGGCTTGTGCCATCCTCACTATTGCTCCTGTGCTTGAGACCATCGTGGCAGCCACTTTGTCACTCCATCTAGTTGAGGGTATTTCTCTTTACCCTTCTGCTTTATCACGCATTGTGTTCTTCTACGGGGAATGATCTGTCCTACCAACATATCCAAAAAATGTGAAATGGAGTCTGCACATCATTGCCTTTCAGGGGCATTCTGGCTGTACTTCTTTCAAGAGAGATTTGTTTGTCTTTGGGGAGTTCACGTTACCTTTGTGCCACAGATTTACTCAATGCAATGGGTTGTGTGATATCTCTCTCGCTTTTTGAATCATTTTACTGGGGGCTCGTACTATTCTTATGACAATCCATACATACATCCATTTTGTCAAGCACATATGTATATTTGTTGCCATCATCATTCTCAAAACATTGTACTTGAGCCCTTAATATCAGCTGCTCATTTCCCCCCGTGGGTTGTTTGATCTCTTGCCTGCTGCTTCCATGAACATGGATTTTGGATGCTTATCACAACTTGCTAATAAGCCTTCTTTAATCCTGATGCTGCATTCTTCTTTCTATAATCCAATCGCGCTGATTATTTGCTCAGCATACAGATTAAGCATGATGAGAGGGTGCTACCCTGATGCACACCTTTCCTGATTTTCAACCATGCAGTATTCCCTTGTTCTGTTTGCACAACTGCCTCATCATTCATGTATGAGTCCATCTTGAGTACAGTGAAACTTCCTATAATTCCAATTTTTCTCAATCCTGTGCATAGTTTGTTATCATCCATACTGTCCAATGCATTTGCATAGTCAATAAAGCACAAGCAAACACCTGTCTGGTCTTCTCTGCTTTCAACCAAGATGTACCTAACATCCACTGTTCCTGTGTTATCCCTTGTTCCAAGACATCTTTTGAATCCACCCTGAATCTCTGACAGCTCTGTCAATGTACCACTGCTTCCCTTGTTGGATGTTCTTCAGCATAATTT